>NC_061820.1:14040725-14043225 GCF_019202785.1 Penaeus chinensis
TCCATGAAGTGAAGTTCATGGGTATTTACTGTACCTTCCTCCATGTTCTGATGCGCTTATGTGGTGAGGTCACCCCACTTTTACGGACGACATGCATCAGGGCAAATCATGCATATGTATGGATGTCGCAATCTGTGCGATGCCAGACCTTCACCGCGTGATATCATTATACAGTGATATCACGGTAAGTGTGATGATGTCTTGATCTAATGATAGTGTCACTCATCTTATAACACCACAAGTGGACCGGACTGCAGTGTTGTCAGAGGCACACTCATCACACCGATTGAGATAACCATAAAGCGAGCGTGAGTCAAGGAGGGAAGCAGGGGAAGAGGGGAAAGGGGGAGGGGAAATGCACTTAGGTAAAGGGGAGGGGGGGGAGGGGGAGGGAGATGTACTGGGTGTGAAAGTAAATAATCTCGTAGTGTGTTAGTGACATAGAGCTTAATGTAGGATTTTTGAACTAGTTATTTGGCTTAGGCAATGTTTTCTGTAGACATATAACATATAAGGCTGTATGTATGTATGTATCTACATATTAGTATATATATATATATATATATATATATATATATATAACATAAATGTGTATGTGTGTGTGTGTTTGTGTGTGTGTGTGTGTGTGTGTGTGTGTGTGTGTGTGTGTGTGTGTGTGTGTGTGTGTGTGTGTGTGTGTGCGTGTGTGTGTCTGTGTGTGTGTGTGTGTGTGTGTGTGTGTGTGTGTGTGTGTATATATATATACATATATGCACATATATACACACATATCAGAAACGGTATGAAGTCAGAATTACTAATTTAAGATTATCTGTTTTTAAGATGCAATGTTTATGAAAACTCTTCTTTCCTACTAATGAAACTTTCCTCCCCACGCGAAGGCCAATCGCCGGCAAGTGACCAGCAGCTTCGCCTCATAACCCTGCTGATGTGGGTCATGTTGTAGTAAAAAGCGGCCCTGCCTGTCACGCATGATATGTAACAGTGACGTACGCTTCAGTCGCCCTTACTTAGCTGCAGGTTTTATACCCGAGCATGTTCTTGACTAACGCACAGTAATGAGCATAAGTTGTGGCTTGCTTGTATAAGAAAGGTTGCCTGGTTTGTATACTTATCTGGTCAGGACCCTCTTTTTTATTTCCTATTTCACAGAAAACATAAACAGATCAATCGTAGATATGCATAAATAAAATACACTACGAAAATAAATAGTCTTATTAGTGTGATTGTTGCGAGGTGAGAAATATCATGCGATTAATTTTAAAGCGCATCTATGCATATATGGACTCTAGTAAATATAAATACATCCATTTTGTTTTTAAATTTGCCTTGCGCTCTGGATGGAAAAACTTGGGAGATGCGGTTCTTTCATTTTTTTTCTTGGCTTTATAAGTACTGTTTGCCCAGCGTCTTGCCATCACCGTTAGCATCAATTCAGATCGCTCAAAAGACGGCGGCAAAGAATAGTATAAAGCTAATCGTTAGTAGCATTTTTGTTTATTTCTTCATTATCACTTATTTTCCCGGAGTTCGCCAAGCGGAAAAAATAGCGAGAGCGGCAGGTCGTTTGCAGATATCGCCAGATGGTCGTGTTTGGTCAGACAAGTAGGCGGGCATGAACAATACGGTGACGTCACCACCGGATCTGAACGGTTGCATCTCCACCCTGACGAACCCTTTGAAATGCAGGTTGTCGATTCATCTTTTGCAAGTAGGCGCTTCTGGGTTATTAATGGATTGTGAATATGTTGCAAAGGTTCATTTCATATAAAGACGTAGGGGGAGGCGTCCTCGCACACCTTATGGAAGTTAGAGATTGGTTAAGTTCTTTCTTAAGACGCAGAGGGGCGGCCTCGCGCGTCAAATCGAAGTTGAGGTACTTTTTTCACTCTATCTCTTTCCCTGAAATTTAGCATTAGTAATTTCATGCATCTGCGAGAAGAAGAGTGATTTTCTGTCTGTTCTTCGTTTCCACTTGTTCTTTCTCATCATCGACTAATATCATACATCGAGACTTACACAAGGTGCTGAATATAACCTGCGTTACTTTCCTTGGATCAATGATACGGTTTTCGGCAGTTAATCCTTAGGAATTACATAACAATACATATATTGGAATAAAAATCAGTCCTGCAGCCAACCATCGATAACCCGGGACGAGGGGGGGGGGGGGCATAAAAGTCTTCTCGGGGCAATGACCGAAACATCAACAGTCTCATTGTATTCGACTTGTATAATGTTTTCGACGAAGACAAACGTGCCCCTTCTTCATTTCTATTTGAACATTATATTTGAACGCCTTGAGAGGTGCTCGAGTCTTGTTTGCTTTTCTGGGCTTCCTCTGTACATTTCTTTCCTCTTTCCCCTTGAAGTACTTCCTAAGTACTTCGAGTATTTATGTCCTGAGATTTTTTTTTCTCTCTCTCTCTCCCTCTCCCTGTCTCTGTCTTTGACTCTGGCTCTGTCTCTGTCTCTATCTCTGCCCCTGCCTCTCTCTCTC
>NC_061820.1:14048225-14050725 GCF_019202785.1 Penaeus chinensis
TTTTTTTTCTAGACTTCATGTCTAGCGTTTTCCTTCTGGCTTTTTGTAAATGGTGAACGCTATCTTTTGGTGTATGTACTACTCTTTTTTGTGGCTTAGATATTGTGACATTTTGGTTTAATGTGATTTTTCTTCTCGTGTGACACGTGTGCATGAATATATCTTTGCCTGGATTCTGGAGCTATGTGGGTATATAATTTTCTGTGCCATTATTAACATATCAGCATCCCTATATTATGCATGGTACATTTCAGTTAGTCGTTTTAGGTTGGCAAAAACTTTACTTAATCCCTCACAGTTGTAGTTGTAACATGTAGTTCTTTGCCTCAATTCTTCGTGTATGCCTATAGAAGTTTTGGCTATATCTGTAGCATATGGTTTTAATGTGACTTTGCGCCACTGGTATATCCGATTTCTGCTAACATGCTGTACTGTGTTTGTTTTTTTCATATGTATGTTTTCCCTTTTCCATGTAGCCATCGCATAGCTTAGTGCATGTAGCCACACGCACACGTATCTGCAACTTGTCCGTACACTGCCCACTCTGTACTGTACCCTTACGAGAGGTATTGCTCTCTCCACTAACGTTATCTCTTTATGTTACAGCTGAACCCCCAGCACACCCTCCCCACCATCAACGACCAAGGATTCGTCCTTTGGGAGAGGTATGTATGCCTTTACCTCCTCTACAGTGTCTCCGTCGGTCTCCACAGTACCTCTACCATGCTTCTCTCTGTACCTCTTCCACGCATCTTTCATGTCACTTCCATGTCTTCGCGGGCCTACCACACCACCTCAAAGAGCGACGTGGCACTGGCCTTGTCCCATGCTCGTATAGGTTCGCAGACACGATGGCGCCGTGACTTGACAGGCGGTCCATGAAGGGTAGTTGTATGTGGTCGTATAATAGTAAAAGTAAGTCAGTGCCACTAACCAGGACATTTTGGCGAGTGGTGTTGGTGAGGCCCGCAAGAGCTATGAAGAGAACACCGTGAAAGTGCCATGAGTTTTTCCATGTGTACAGCATATCTTACACCTCCTCGTGCACAGGTCACACTGAGGGCCTCTCCCTCCCTTCCCCGTCCTGCCAGCTGGTCAGCACAAGGAAGCTGTCGTGGGAGTGAACACAACGACGTTTTCTCATGTTTGCCTTTATTGTTTTCCTTTATTGTCTGTCACTGTCACCCTCTCTGATGTACAAATCGTTTGTTCAGTGTTCTAACTCTGTTGTCTCGTTATTCTGTATACAGATGAACCCTCAACACACAGTGCCTACCTTCAACGACCACAGTTTCATACTATGGGAGAGGTTAGTGTTCTCCTTATGGAGTATTTTTAGCAACCGTATTTGAAGTGGACGAAGCAGTGATACTTTTGACGGTCCGTCTCCAATTAACCAAACCTTGTTCCCCTTCAGGGCATTCATTTTCTTTCAATGCAATTGCGTCAAAGGAAGAAAGAGAGGTAACGATGATAAACACGAGACGAGACACTCAACGGGAGCTCTGCCGAGTTTCGTTTCACAATACGATTTGAAAATACTTCCACGACCACGTGTGCACGCTCCTCATTCCCTGGTTGTGCACGTCAAAGGATGGAGTTTATTTTTCTTAATTTGATGGGGTTATGGTTTCTCCCGTAAGCATGTGGTTCTTGAGAGTGGTTACATTTTTTTCTGAAAAAAACAAACAAACAAACAGGCATTCTTCCAACGTTTTCATTGTTTGATTTATCACACGCATACTGTGTATTGATTTTATTTCAGGAGTAAACTTAGAGTGACTTTGTAAACTAGTTGCACTATTAATATAATAGAATGCATGAAGTGTATGGTTAGTAGAAATATCTTAGGAGTAATCACTTAAAGCAATATATATCGTAGTATATCCAACAAAACTACCGTTTTCTTTGGAGATATTTTCACGCATGACCTTGGAGTTTGACGCAGAGAACTAGAGACTTTTCTGTAAGAACTCTGCGCATTAGTTTATCTTGATTTATTGTCCTTCTGTTCTTTGTATATAATGCCATTGTCCATACCTTCGTAGCTTAAATTCAGTTAAAGAATATGCTATACTGGAACGTATGTAGAAGTTGTCATACAATACTGTGTTAAGCATATATATCTGTCAAGTTGTCCATAGACGTGCTTATCTCTTGTTAGTAGAATTCGTAAAACTTGAGCTATTTATAGACACTGTCAGTTTTTAGCATCCAAGAACATTAATTCGATTATATAAACCCAACTTGGTATTTTGCATGAATATTTGTCACAGGAATCATTTTGAGTAGTATAGACTGAATACCGTAAACTGTGTTTGAACCCTGTGATAAGGTTATATTGCTTATTGCATGTGTTTAATGCTTGTGTTGTTTAGACTACGATTCGCTGATCATTTATTGTTTTAAGATAAGCCAGCATGCATGAATAACCTGTGACACGTATGATGTTCTTTCTGTGCCCAGTACCCGACTCACATTAACATGACTACATTGCAGG
>NC_061820.1:14055725-14065725 GCF_019202785.1 Penaeus chinensis
TGCGATGAATCTCACTCGTTTTCCTGGTTTGCTCAAATACCCGCTGTAACACGCCAGGTTCTCCCGAGCGAGTATCACACTTGGGATCCTCTTAGTGAGCCAATGTGACACACACATACCAGAACTCACCAGCTGGGAGGCGAGGCATTCAGGTAGCCATGCGGCCTCCACCCTTGCCGTCCAGCCTCACTGTGTTCTCTGCCCACCACACCGCCTCGTAAACGCTATTTATTAACCCACAACAAAGATTCTGGGTGTAAAACTAGCCATTCCAGACATATCTTGGAAACGCCTTTTGCGTTCTTTCCCATTTCTGAAGTGATTGTATCACCCTCTCCGCGTCTAAGGTTTCGAGTGTGAGACGCATGGTGCTTCGAAGCTTATATCATTCATTTTTAGGTTTTCTTCCATTCCTCTCTGCACGACGAGGATTTCTAATGCCATCCGCAGCCCCGCACGAGATTCTGATGAAGTAAGAGCTTGTCATGGTCTCTGTGGAAATGTTCTCAAATCAGCTTCCTCTAATGACGAGTCACAGCTGTTGTAATTTCCAACGCTCGTGTGTGTGTGTGTGTGTGATGTGTGTGTGTGTGTGTGTGTGTGTGTGTGTGTGAGTGTGTGTGTGTGTGTGTGTGTGTGTGTGTGTGTGCGCGCGCGAGCGCATGTTAAGGGATGAGAAGGGTGGATGCAGAGACAGATGAAAAGATAAATTTGTTATTTATTCGTTCATTTCTCTTCTGTCACGCCCTCTACCCATCACTTATTGACCATCATAGCCTCAATATATCACATACTGGCCACCACACCCTTACGGCCTGCTCACTTTTAACCTCTCCGTGTCCTTCTTTCAATCCCCGTCTTCCTTATTCCCCCCCTCTCTCTCTTCTCCCCTTCCTCTCTCTTCGTCAGTTAATTAGTCTCATTTATCTATCTGTTTACCCACCTACCTACCCGCATACCTATCTATCTTCTTCCCTGCTTACCAAACCACACACACACACACACACACACACACACACACACACACACACACACACACACACACACACACACACACACACACACACACACACACACACACACACACGACACACACACACACACACACACACACACACACACACACACACACACACACACACACATACACACACACATATATATATGTATATATATGTTTGTGTGTGTATATAACAGAGAATAATGAGAGGGAAAAGAAGAGGAGGAAGAGAGAATGACGATGATAAATGATGAAGAGGAAAACCTAAGGAAAAGCAAAAAGAAATTCAACAGAGAAGGAGGGAGGGAGGGAGGGGGGGGAGAGCGACCAGCGCCGAGCGAGCGATGGAAAGGGACATCAGCCTTGCCCTGTGGTAAATGAAGGGAAACGCCGAGGTAACGGGCGGGTAGGAATCCATCTACATACCGGAATAAGTCATACTGCATACGTAAAGGCGTTGTTGGCGACGGGCGAAGAGTGGGAGGAGGAAGAGACACAAGAAGAGATGGATGGATGGGTGGATGGGTGGATGGATGGATGGATGGATGGATGGGTGGATGGATGGGTGGATGGGTGGATGGATGGGTGGATGGATGGATGGATGGGTGGATGGGTGGATGGGTGGATGGATGGATGGGTGGATGGGTGGATGGATGGATGGATGGATGGATGGGTGGATGGGTGGATGGGTGGATGGATGGATGGATGGGTGGATGGGTGGATGGGTGGATGGGTGGATGGATGGATGGGTGGATGGATGGATGGGTGGATGGGTGGATGGATGGATGGGTGGATGGGTGGATGGATGGATGGGTGGATGGGTGGATGGATGGATGGGTGGATGGGTGGATGGATGGATAGGTGAAATTCTTCCTTTTTTATTGAATTTTGTTTTGTTTGTATTCTTATTTGCCTTCTGTCATTTTATTTTGTTTTGTTTTGTTTGGTCAGGATAATATCTTTTTTTTTATTTCATTAATCTCTAACACTTCTCGTGTTTTCATGTATTCTCTTCTTTCGTCCCCCGCTTTTCTTTCTCTTCTTCCTCCACCTACTTTCTCTCTTTCTATTTTTCCCATTCCCTTTACTTTCATGTTCTTTTCCATCTCATCTCCTCCTCCTCTTCCTCCTCATTCTCTCATCTTCTTCTTCTTCTTCTTCCTCCTCCTCCTCCTCCTCATTCTCTCTTCTTCCTCCTCCTCCTCCTCCTCATTCTCTCTTTCTCCTCTTCTTTTCCTTCTCTTTATTCTTCCTTTCGTATACAGATACCTTGTATCTTTCCTCCTCCCCCCTCTCTTCTTTAATTCCACTTTCTCTTCTTTTATTCCCCCTCCGCCTTTTTCCATTTCTTTCTTCCCTTCGACTTCCTCGGTGTCGCTGCCTCCCCACACCCTCGCCGCAGCTCACACTCGGCTCCTCCACGGGACCGGAGGCATGTAGAGCCGAGAAGGTGCACGATTCCCATTATTTTCTCGCCTTTCTGCCGCCAGCGAATAAGGTCCAGAGTACCTTGGTTCGCCACAAGAAGGCCTAGTTGAGGTAAACCAAGAAAAGGTGATGAGAAAAGCGTCCGAATGGCGCAACGTTGGAAGGGCGATAACCGCGTGCGTGGTGAAAAGGGGCCTTGTCTTAGAACGTCTAGGTTTCCTCCCTAGAGTCGGCCTGTTCTTCAGAGAGAGGAGACAGCCCGTAGATGCGGGCGCCGCTCGTAGATTCATCATAAGGCCCTCCTCCCGCAGCCCTGGGCATGGGGAGAGTCCTAGCCACACCCTAGGACTCGCAGGAAAAAAATGTTAAGGCACAAGCTGTTCGCGGGGCTGCAAGACTCCGCAAAGTTAGGAACATAAACCATAATTCTTATCAGATATTTTTATCTTTGATTTTAAAGGAATTAATACATGATTATAAAAAAAATATCTATGAATTTTAAGAGTGCTTTTGCATTTAGACATCTCAGGTCGTTCGAGAGAAAAAAAAATCATGTATTTACAGCCTCGACTAACAAGAACCTGAGAATAATTTGCATTTACAATTCGAAGGAATTCCTCTGTCCTGGATGGGTTTTATTCACCACCATGAAGGAGTAATGAATTCAAAAACAATTACGAATACGCGAATGTATAATCCCTAATCACCTTTATGCAAAAACGCGTGCATAAACAAACAATAAACTTTTCAAAAGAATGTAGCATGATAATGAGTGTTAGGTGCAAATCACAATGGAATGTATGTCTGATCTCGAAAGGGCTGGACCCTGTGAAGCGCTTGTAAGCTCAGGTATAACTAGAAATATCCCTCTCCCCTCGCCACGCCGCCGCCTCACCACACATCCCGAGGCCCCCACAGAAAAAGAGATTCCTCTGGGCGAAGTGGAGCTCAGATTAAAAAGCATTGGGTCTGTCTGGCTTTGACGTTCATAAACTTGAAGTTTTGAACTCGCTGAGCTCCAATATTCAGTATGAAAAACAGGTCGCGAGGATGTCATATTTGCCTTGCTGATATTTATTTAAAGTATCTTGATAATCTTTTCAACTAATGTATATGATAAAATGATGGGAACGAATGACTGTGCATTTAAGAGTGTCACTGGACCGTGTCCACACATATGAACTTGGTCTCTTACGCCTCTGAATAAAACGAGAAACATTTATATGAAAAAAAAAATGGCAATAGACACCCCGATCCGGAAAACACGATAATAGCATAAAAAAAATATACATTTATAATTACGAATACCAAGACAAGTCTGAGCCACACCCAGAGATACTCTCAACAGGTAAACTACAGGCTACACCCCCCTTTCCCCAGCAGTGTAGCACCACCTGTAGGTTCCAGCGCAGAACCGCACCCCAATATGGAAGTCTCCGCCTCTAAATGGGCCAGCTGACACAGCAGGTACATCCTGTGTGCCGGGGGGAGGGGGGGGGGGGGGGGGGGGAGGGGGGAGGACGAGGACCAGGGAGGTTTTTAACGGGAGATAATGGCTTGAGGAAAGAGAGATATGGGGACAGGGAAGTGAAGGAGGATAATTAAAAGAGAAAGGGAGGGAGGGAGAAAGAGGGCTAAGGGTGGGGTGGGGTGGAGGAAAGGGAGGAAGAAAGAGGGATGGTATGTAAGGAACAGAGGGAGGAAGGAAGGATAAGGAGAGAGAGAGCGAGCGAGCGAGCGAGCGAGAGAGAGAGAGAGAGAGAGAGAGAGAGAGAGAGAGAGAGAGAGAGAGAGAGAGAGTGAGTGAGTGAGTGAGTGAGTGAGTTAGAGAGAGAAAGTGAGAGAGAGAGAGAGAGAGAGAGAGAGAGAGAGAGAGAGAGAGAGAGAGAGAGAGAGAGAGAGAGAGAGAGAGAGAGAGACAGACAGACAGACAGACAGACAGACAGATATACAGACATACAGACAGACGAACATACAAAGAGACACAAGAACACAAAAAATAAACCAAGAAAAAAAAGTGCAAGAAAGAAAAAGAACAGGATACAGTTTCCTTTCCCAAACACGAGAGACATCAGATGTAGATCACAATAATTTCAATTTATTTTACTGCTAACACATTTACCTTACTCAAATATTCCCGAAAAGTGTTAGACACGACCAGAAATGGAGGAATCATGCATCGCTAAGCACAAACTGATTTCAGATTCAAGGGGCATTAATATCAAGACCCACATACCATACATTCATACACGCTCTTTCGCATTCCTTCTCTCATACAAACTCGCATAGTGTGCGTTCGTGCGCGCGCGCGCGCGTGTGTGCGTGTGTGTGTGTGTGTGTGTGTGTGTGTATATGTGTGTGTGTGTGTGTGTGTGTGTGTGTGTGAGAGAGAGAGAGAGAGAGAGAGAGAGAGAGAGAGAGAGAGAGAGAGAGAGAGAGAGAGAGAGGAAGAAGAAGAAGAAGGGAGGGAGGGTGACATGATACACAAGAGCGCCCTGCAGAGGAAGGAACTCCAACGCAGCTGGAAGCCAACAACAACTGCTCTCCTCCTCCGCCACGACCGTAAACAAAAACAACAACTATACAAAAGTCACCATAGCCACGCACGATCCCCTTAACCGCCGCCACTTCCTTGCTTTATTTCCTTCGTCGCGCAAAGAATCCAGAGAAGTTATAGAATCAAGGAACAAGGATACCTTTCCTTTGGTAGGGAGCTCGGATCGTTTCGGAAACTTGCATACGATCTATCGTGGAAGACGTCAGGGTTCGGAAGGGCGTGAGTTTCTTCGGGTGAAGGATGTCAAAGTCCCATCATGGCTGAGGGAGACATCACGGCCTCCGCTAAGCCTCGGATTATCAGGCAAGACATGGTCTGCGATATCGTTGCTGCCTTTGGCAAAGGCCCTGATGCAGGGTTTTAAGCGCAGCCAAAAGCCTTTTTATGTAGTTTGGTAGATTGAAGCTGAGAGGAAATCTGTCTGCATATGTCTTAAAGTTCGATTATGGTTGCCGGTCTTTTTCTTAATCGGGTTGTAATATCGCATCTATAACTGCGACTAACTGTTTGCTCCTTTAGAAAGTCGGCAGTTACGGTAATATTACACTTCATGAACGGTAAGAGGCCCTTCAGGTGGTACAGTCGTGGGTGTCGTCATGGGCGACTAACGAGAGACGCACGGGGCGTGTCGGTCGGCCTACCTGCAGCCGCGGGAAAGCCCAGGCAAGAATTTCATATACGGATAAGGTGTTTAGCATATTCGTGTGGAATTACATCGGGCGACCTGTCTGCCCTACACAACCCCCGCTCACGAGGGTGTTGGTGACGTCAGTCCCCCTTCTTCCTCCCCTCTTCCCATTCCCTCCTCCTCCGTGGTGGAGGGTGCGGGGGTGGAGCCAGGAGGGAGCGCAGGGAGGAAGGAGGGCAGCATTCGCTCAGTCAGTCAGGTGCCGCCGCCGAGTCCGCCACCACCCCTCGCTCTCCGCTCCGCCTCAGCCCGGCCGCCTCGTCCCTGCGAGACTCGTGCCGCAGCAGCTGCTGCCTCGTAAGCTACTTCTCCCTGGGAGCCAGCGGGCCGGCGTTTTCACAAATCCTCTTGGACTCAGACAGTTCATATCCCTCATGGCGTTTGTTACTAAGATTCATCGTTCCGAGCTCTTCTTGGCCTGTATGGCACACACAAGGACATCTTCGCATCCCCTTCACCGGGACCCGCACCGCCGTCTTCACTCCTGAACTCGGGTGCATCTGTCCTGAACGTTCGGAGTCTTCCCAGTATCTCGCGCATGCCGGCAGAACGCATGTGTCACCTGCGGCCTCCAGACATCATCTGCAGGCAAGGAAGCTCAGTCTCACGAGCGACCTTGGCCAGGCGCAGAGAACCTGCCTCTCGCCCGTAGGGCATCCATACCGACATGGAAGTTACTAGGCAGAGTTTCTTCCACTGGACGCGTGTAAACGTCGCTCTGCAGGTGTTTCCCATGTCCGAGCGCACCTGCGACGCAGCTCAAACTTCCTCTCTCAGCATGAGGCTTCGAGGGGGTGGCAAGCGCTCCTGTAGGTGCCTCGCATCCTCTTTGCTGCGTTACCTTGACGTGCCGTCTGACACAGGTGAGTTTGTCAAATCCCCATATTTTTACACTTAAATCTCCTAGACGACTGATTATGAATATTTATCCTTTATTGCTAAATGCTCGTGGTTTCTAAGTACAGTTGCCAAGGTTCGAGTTCAAGTACAGTATCGTTATCAGAGAAAAAATATCAAGTAGAGAGAGCGTCGTGTTTTTCACGTATTATGTCATGCGAGTAACAACCCGAATATAATCATCAGCTGACTTCTCCGGCGATCAAATGACATTCTCATGACCGTTTCATGACCGGTTATGACCACCAGGTGTCATGCTGGTGAGAGATCACATGAGGTTCCTCAGTTTTATTATTTCTGAATGCAATTTCCTGGTGGGTTTATAATGCTGGCATCGTCTCGAACTGATTTTAAATATCAGGATATGTTTGAAGTTCAGCTGATATACGATCTCTTTACTAGTGAATAGGAATCCACACTCTGCAACTTTGCAGACTTGCGCTCTTGTCATGGATATTCTCATGCATCTGATCTTTGCTCCCGCTCGTGACCTGCGCTCTTGACCTCCGGCGGTGGGCACGGAATCTCCCATGCCCTCCGGCCCTGTCATTCGTGACAAGCGGAGGTTTGCATTCCGAGTCCGGCGACCAGCTGAGGGTTAGCGTGACTGGCTTGACTCACTCGCCTTCATGTCCCGCGACAAGGCTTCACGTGCCCTTCTGCACGGCCCCGCTAGGGCCCCGCCGAATCCTGTGACGCCTCAAGGTCACGCCGGTCTCTTCCCAGCCAATTAGAGCCGCCGTAATTGTCCTCTTATTTAGGTTAATAATCCCCAGACCTTCCAGACCTCATGGTGGAATTGGAAGGTCATTAAATCCCGCGACGCTCTCGCCCTGCGCCTAATATGGCCGCCCGGCTTTTTTCTCCCTTGTTTTAGGGCCAGAGGGGGGGGGGAGGGGGCGGGGGAGGGGGCTCGATCAGCACCTCTTCCCCCTCGAGGTGACTCACCCTTGACCGGTTCGCGCGACGTACGTGATCCTCGTCGTCCCGCGAGACTCAAGGGCCGCGAATTCACGCTCGCCGTCCTTGCTTAGTTGAGTATTTAAACCCGTGACTCAGCAGGAGGAGCGGGTGAGTCAGCCACCCATAAAGGTGCTGGAGCTACAACAGCTGGTGGCGGCGGAGCCCTGGGCGCGATGTGGGCGCGGGGAGGGAGGCTCGGCTGTGTGAACTTGGGCGTAGGCGCTGTAGATCACAGGGCGGGCAAGCCGAGGGGGAGGGGGTGGGGGGAGGCATGGGACGGGGTTATGGATGTGTAGTGGTTTGCGTATTATGTCCATTTTCATGTAGCAATCATTAAGTCAACATGATCTTGTTATCCACAGTGATGCTGCATCTTGCTTTCAGTAATGTTGCCAAAGGATATTGTCATGTTGCAGATGCTTCGCCCATCATTGCAAACTCGTCGTTTCGCTGGTAATATTCAACATAAGAGTCTGCCTTCTCTTACTACTAAGGATTGAAATTCTCTTAGACATTTCAGAATTATCAAGCCTTAAATTAGGTCAACTAGCACGGCTGTAGATATAAGGCAACGTGGGCGGCGCGAGGTGAGAGTTTTGGTCAGGGGCGTGGGCGTCTGTGGGCGTAAGTGCGGACGTCAAGGCTGTTGGCTCTCTCCTCTGCTAAGTATGGGAGTTACATCACTCACAGAGCCCAAATTTCACTGCGTAAGAAGGCGAAAGTTCTGTAAGAATTTGTGTAAACGCGTAGCCAGTCCCACTTTTAATGATAATGTTAAACATTCTGTAATATGCTAAAGGCACAATATCATATTTATTTTATTTTCTGTGTGTTAAGCAACTCATCGAATCGTCTCTAAATACATGTGTGATACGTAGCAGCATCGTCTGCTGTCTCGAACCACGTGATAAACTTTGATCAGGTGATGCGGGCAATCATATTATTATTAGCGCTCTCTGCAGCGACGAGCGCAAGCCGCTGCGTTTTTGTTGTTATGCACTCATACTACAACATTTGCTTCCTGTCTCGCTCTTCGTTTAGATTTTCTTCTTTTCTTTGGTTCTGTTGTTTTTCTGGTATACTTTTACCTCACCTTAGCCCGGGATACTTAATATAGTCAGCCTTGTTATATATATAGTGACACCGTTTCCTAGTATAACCTCTTTGCCATGGATTATGAATATACATTATGTCACTCGGGGCAGCTGAGCATCAAAGGTTTATTATAGTAACAAGTCGCCATACTTTTATTAGCAGTCACGTACTGGTTTTACAGTTGGTTGCTTATAATAGCTTTTCAGCCAACGTCAGAATCATTAAGTTTTTTTTTTGTTTGTTTTTTTCTCTCTGGTAACGAGAGCTACAACATAATATTTTTGATTACCTTAGCCATGTGGTGCACCTGTTCGTCGCATGTGTGCGCAGGTGTCAGCTAATGATCCGGTGGCACTTTTTAGCTGTTTCCGTTATTAGTAAGAGAAGTTATCATTTTAAGTGCACAAGCTATATGAGACTTGCGCGATCGCACGCCTCTCCTTCGGCGCCTGCAGGTTCTCTTCTCGGGCGGTACGGACGTGAGTTATACTTAATGGCCGGGACACACGACGCCTTAAAGATCATACCACGTCATCGCGACGAGCTGAGTCACGCTTGAGCCTCGTCCGTCCTAGAGATGCCCAAGTCATCAACCTGGGCTGCGGGTTGTGACATCTCGGCATTTAAGTCCTCTTTCCCGTCACGGGGCGCGGCGCGCATCCTTCGCCCCGTCCTCCGTCACAAGCGTCGCCAGCCTTTTATCAGCCACTGAGCGCAGTGCATCCTACTTGTTTACGTAAAATTAAGAACTAAGAGTTGCCTTGGTGTCATAAACAGCACGAAAAGTTCTCCATTTCATGACGACTAAACGATGAACGGATTTCCGACATCACGTGACCAGACGACAGAGAGAGAGAGGCTGAAGCAGCGAGCGCGTGTCTACTATAATTAAACCGACCTCAATAACGAGGGAGGGATGACACCTGTTACCTCAGCTCTGACCGTGTGTGAGTGAGTGTGTCTATGCGGGTGTGTATGAGCATGTGTGCATGTGAATCTATATTTTGTGTTTGGACGTATGCTTGTACGTGTATATCATTGTATGCATATGAATGTTTTATATGTAAGTATATTACATTCGTTCACACGCATTTCCACCCGCTGCGCCACACAACGCCCTCCTCTCACATCCATATCCCGGATGTTCCGCCTTAGTGGGCCATACCGCACCTCCCTGTCCTGTCCTCGCAAGTTTCCCCACCCCTTATCCTCTCATCCTCCGTCGCAGTCCACCTCTCATGTCCTTCGGCTTATCGAGACGCCTTTCCCGTCGGCCCCTTCGTCAGGCAACAGCCATGGTTCCTTAGGCATCTCAAAGCCGATCCCGCCGCCCACCCTCCCTCTCCTCGCTTTCCGGAACGCCGGCCTCCCT
>NC_061820.1:14070725-14078225 GCF_019202785.1 Penaeus chinensis
AATGTTAGTTGATTCTTCGATAAATTGGCTGCTTCCGGCGTCGAGAACACGAAGCGCACGCCCTGTTGTCTCCTCTGAAGAGTTTTCATGTGGAGTAAGAAGGAACAAAATTCTTCCGAGAGTTAGAAAGGAAATTGTTACGAACCGCAACTAGGGAACCGCAGAACCACGCATAAAAAAACAAAGACGTTGAGGAAACTGCATTTAAGACAAAGACATAACGAGAGAAAACCAAGGAAACAAATCCAACAAAAGGAATAACCAGATAAACTTTTAGGCCCGGCGAACAAGCTCTCAGTTTGCGAGCAGTTCAGAAGGCGATGCTGCAACTCCGCTGCCCGGTACGCCACCGCCACCCACGTCTTTCTCGGAGTTGCCATATTACTCCCGACGACGTGTGCTGTGCCGGAGTTTGGCATCGCGAGGGAAGTGCAGCGCAGAAATCGAGAGGTGGGAGGGGCGTGTGTCTACGAGGAAGTGAAATAAGAGAAGCAGTAGGACTAGTATGTGTGTCTCTCTCCCGTGTCTCCCAACCTGAGCCGCCAGGTCCGACCTGTCTGATACGGAACACGCCAAATAAGCCTCACCGAGAACATATAATAAACTTCATATCACGTTTGGTGTAGGGTTTCTGATAGTCACCTGACGAGCCCATCAGGGAGTTAGCCATACAAGGGTCTCAGGACTAAGCAGGAGTTTAGGGTGGGAGCCACAAGGGTGTCTAGAGGTGGGGGCGGGGCCGGAGGAGGGGGGGGGGGCAGGCTGTTGCAGACGCGTCGTGACGGGGCCGAGGAAGGCGCACCAGGACACTGGTCGCCTGGGATACGCCATCTGGGGTGGGAAAGGAGAAGTAGCAGTTTACCCTCGACGCTAAAGACGTTTCGGACTGTGTTTCCCATTGTGTTTGAGGGAGGATGCTGCGCTCGTCGCGGAGGAGGACTCGGTGAAGATTCGTGGGCCCTCAAGCGAGTCCTCCGCGCGCCAGGTGTTGGGATCGCTGCTGGAAACGCGATATATGGGACAGTTTAAACGTGTCTTTATCCCGCAGCATCTGGGCGGTCGGCATCGTTAACTCGGGACGTCTCCGCATCAAGACCTACGATAGGATTATTCTATTGGCGTCCTACAAAAGGCCAGAGAAATCCTGGTGTGCAAAAGGAACGAACCGGATAAGCCACCCTAAGAAAAGCACATTCCTGCATGAAATGAAGCACTGCAGAACGTACAGAATTGGATTCGCTTTGGCAAGACCGCACTGAGCACAGATCGTCAGCGGGAGTACTCTCTGAGCGCGCGAGGGGGGGGGGGGGGGGGGGGCTCTGTCTCACCCGCGCGTGTGTATTCAAGCCGGAAAAGTCATTAGCGGACAGCAACGGGCTGCCTTTCCTCCATACAGGTAGCGCCTCCGTCGGTTCTTCATTCTATCCTCTTTCGTGGGCTAGAAGCCTATGATACATACACAGATTAATGCATATGTACATATATACTTACACACACACACACACACATGGATGTGTGTGTATATATATATGCATACATATATATATATATATATATATATATATATATATATATATAATATGATATGTATATATATGATGCATATATGATCTATAAATACATACATACATACATATATATATATATATATATTTATATATGAATATACATAAACATATATATATATATATATATATGTATATATATCTATATATCTATATATATATATATATATATATATATATATATATATATATATGTATGTACACACACACACACACACACACACACACACACACACACACACACACACACACACACACACACACACACACACACACACACATACATATGAACCGTTATCACATTAACAAATGTAGAAAAGGTATGAATGAGAATTAATATCTGTGTGTGTGTGTGTGTGTGTGTGTGTGTGTGTGTGTGTGGATGTACGTATGTATGTATGTATGTATGTATGTATGTATGTATGTATGTATGTATGTATGTATGTATGTATGTATGTATGTATGTATGTGCGTATGCATGTATGTAAGTAAGTACGATTGTATTTACATCAGGAGAGAAGCAGAAAAAGAAAGAAAGAAAGAAAGAAAGATGATCTTAAAGTCAAGTCGGAGAACAGAAGCCCTCTTTAGCTCCTGAAACACAGTCTCCGGTTGTGGAAGGAGCGAGTCGTCAGCTCTGCGTCGGTGTAGGAATGGCTCTGCGAAAGAAGCGAGAGAGGGAGAGAGGGAGAGAGAGAAAGATGAAGGTGGGAGGAAGAAGGAAAGTAGAAGGCGAGGAAGAGAGATATAGGAGAAGATGAGAGGGAAAGAGGAATGAAAAGGGTAAGAGGGAAAGGGAAAGAGTACTGAAAAAGGTGAGAGGGAGAGGGAAAGAGGAATGAAAAAGGGGAGAGGGAGAGGGAAAGAGATTGAAAAAGGTGATTGGGAGAGGGATCGGTGAAGGTGTGAAGGCGAAGGAGAGGCGAAGAGAAGGAGAAGGACTTGAGAGAGAGAGAGGGCGAGGGTAAAGGTGAAGGACAGAAGGTGAGGAAAAGGAGAAGGAGAGAGGTCGAAGGACAAGTGAAGGAAGGCGGGCGAGGGAAAGGTGAAGGAAGGGTGTGGGAAAGACGGGGGGGAGGGGGGGCGAGGGAAAACGAAAGAGGATAAAAGGGCAGGAGTCTTTTCTCTTCTTCGCTTTATGCCAGAAAAAAAAAAGCCGCTAGTGTCATACAGGGAAAGAAGATTATAGCTTTTTGGTTCAGCAGCAGGGCAGGGAAGAGAGAAAAGCGAGAAAATAGGAAGGGAAGTTATTCGACAACGAAGAAAACTGACACGGAAACGCTTTAAGATCAGAGAAACAGTGAAACGAAGCAAAAGGTGAAAGAGATGGGAGGCGCTGGCTTGGGAGAGTCATGCGGCCGTGAGTCGTGAGGGAGGGAGCCGATGGAGGAGGTGAGTCGAAAGGATCTAAAGAAGGGGGTGAATGGGGGTGTCTGGAGAGAGGAGGAGGGAGGGATGAAGGAGAAAGGGGGGGTGTAGAGGGCAGGCTGTTTCCGGGTCACACGCAGGTGGTTTGACCCGAGGTGAACCCACAGGCTGAAGACGTTGCTCCGAAGAATCACGCACGGCCCTCTCCCCCTCCCCCCCTCCCTCTCTCCGCCGAGACAGGAAGCCAGCAGTTAAGGCTCGCTGGGAGGGGGGAGGGGGTCGTGGGGGGGCATGAGTAGGGGAAACGACATGCGCTCAGGGTATGAAGGAGGCGACGACGGAAGCGACACGCCCTTGGAGAAGTCAGTTCTAACGAACCGAAATTTAAATGGATGGAAGTGACTAAGTAATGGTATCAGCACATCGCGACGCAAGGAGGAAGGATGGAGGAAGAAGAGGGACAGGGGGAAAAGTGGAGAAGAGGAAGAAGGGGAGAACGAGAGGAAGAAGGCAACTGCGTGCAGAGAGAAGATTGTAGATCAGTCTTAAGTGGCCCCGATTGTCGTAGGAGATAGAAAGAATGGAAGGGAAGGACGGAGAAAATGTCGGGCCGAACGAAGAGGAAGGACAGAGCCGAAATCCATAACATCGTGTGCGTTGCTGTTAAGACAAACGTTCTCGTGAATCGAAAATTACCACACGAATACGAACAGTGAAAGACTTCCATTTCTATCGGAGTATTCGGGAACTTTATTTATACCGAAATAAGGCGCAAAACAGCAATTTCCGAATATCAAAATGAAGGAGCCAGCTTAAACATTTTCAACAATATCTTTTCCTTTATACTCACGATCCTTAAACACCAACGGCAGGAGAGAAACTCCACTCGTAGAACAAATTGAATGCCAACAATTAACGGTCATAAAATGCACTGACGGGGCAAAAATTAAACCCTCCAAGGTATGATAAAGCCAAGTCCATCAGCGCAACGAACAAAAACAACGGTTAAGCGAAACGGGTATTACTTTTAGCGTAATATCCGTGTTGCGGGGAAACAATAACAGCACCATAACTAACGGAACGGACCACCACCATAAAGAACAAGTCGGGGAGACGAACCACCCAAGCAGGGGCATCTCACAACGGACACGCCGCATACCCACCAAAGCAAGGGCACCGAAAAACGGACACGCCGCATACCCACGTATCTTCCCCGGGCATCTTACACGGGAAGACGGATCGGGAGAGGCGGCCCAGGGCAAATATTTACCATTCCTGCTGCAGGGCGTGCTAGGAGACGCGGGGTGCTGTGGGCGGCGATGTCATTCCCAGGGGCTGATGCCTAAGGTGATGTTCTCAGGGGGTGATACTTTAGGTGATGTCTAAAGGGATGATGTCATTTCTAGGAAGGTGATGTCCCAGGTGGAATCCTTCTGAGGGGATAGATGTCTCAGATGATGTCGCTCTGTGGGAGAGGACGGCGATGGGCTGATTGCGTGTTTTTCATCGGCTCTTACAGGACTTCCGGCTGGTCCATTCTTTGAATTGTGAGAGAACGAGAGACAAGGAAATACTTATAATAAGACAGTTGAAGTATTAATAAAAGTATAGGGTGCGTTCGTGTGTGTTTAAATTGTGTTGTATATATATATATATGTTTCAGTTTGTGCTTGCGTTTAAATCCATAGCAAGATTGCAAAGCATATCGCATACTGCAATATTTAAAGAAAATAAGCACGCATAAGAGAAGTATAAACTGCTTTAAATTGCCGCATATATCTGAATGGGCAAATCTATTTTGCCAACGCAGTTATAGCATTTGTAAGCATGCACAGGAGTAATGTCTTAACAATATCAAATTCTAACATTCCGAGCCATGCACGAGTCGCAGAGCTTCCTTGCATGAATACCGCCTGCGAGCCATTATACTGTAGACGAACACTGAAACAAGAAGAGGCTTTGACGACAGAGAGATTCATTCCGCGGGTTGGGATCACGAAATCCTTTCCGGTAAGAGGACAAAGTTCAAGTCTTTTACCTTATCATTCACTATTCATAACAAGATGCGCCATGACGTAACGATAACTCCGTCACTCCATCCGGGACGTGGTCGTTGCGCAGTACGTGATGCGCATGTGAGAACGTTGTAGGTGCAGCCGACTCGGGCAAGCACGGGCCGGCAACAAGGGGTTTCGCACGTAAGCAAGCCGGGCGCGGTAACGAAGGGAAGGCAAGGCCCGCCGCGGTAAATGAGGTGCTCAGGGCCATTAAACACTGCTCGAAGCAAGCGGCAAGGAGTAGAACAAGGATGCATGTGTGTAATTTGTATGATACTGAAGACAGGTCATTAAGGAGGTCTGTGATTTTGTCTGTTCGTCAGGTGTCACGCAGTTAGGATTTCTGTTCCCCGCCTCCCTTTCCTTTACAGCCCAGTCCCCGAAACACACCGCGCATTAACCCCAAGGGAGTATCCTAATGACGATCCTTCAAAATGTCTGGCTTTTCCTGTCCTATCCTTATTAATCTCGCACAATTTGATACAGAAATTTCCTTAGGTGTCCTTTCTTTCACTTTGTTCTAATCTTTTACATGGGTTAAAACTTCGTTTTATCAAGCTTAACGGAATGTCTGAAATAAGTCCTAACCAGTGTTTAGGCCTAATCCTGAGGAAAAGAACCTGCACTTTCATATTCAGTCAAGTGAAACTCAGCATGAGACCAGCTGAGCAGGTACCTCTATGCTACAACCGCGGACTTGACAGGTACACTTAGGGCCTAGCCAGGGCGGAGGTGCGATGATGTAGGCGCATTTAGGCGTAGGCCGAGCGAGGGCCCCCGGGCGATCGTGTGGCCGGAGCCTCGGGTAGATGAGGGCGGCTGATTGGGCGGAGTTATGATGACTTTACGAACCCTGGGGCCGAGGGCGGCGGGAGTGTGGCAAGGATTAGGATCATGAAAAAGAATTAGACCCATCCGCAAGGCTGGGTAATGACGCAGACATCATAGATAATGGTATAGAATTGAATTCGTTTCTGGCCACGATATATAATATCGGCACCCCATTCACTTCGGCGGCGTGGTAATAGAATGTAATTAGTAAGAGATCGGCATTCACCAAAGAAACCAAAGGCAACTCCGTCACACCTAATGTAAAGAAGGTCGGACTCACGTGTGTATATTTATCGGTGACCACTGAGATACACCAGAGACACACAGCGCAGTGACAAGTTCCAGAGGCGCCACTGAACACAGGGGGTCATGAGGCTAAGATGGAGGGCACTTGGCCTTTCATGGGGGATCGGATTTTCAGTGACACAAACCAGACACGGCTTTCTTATTCAAACTTCCGGATAGAAGCTCTGATATCACAGTCAAACAGGATTTTACACTGATTTATTTGCGTGTCTGTGAGTAGTTCCCGTTTTATTATGAATGTGTTTTTGATAGCTGGATGCTCTCAGCGCTCTGAGAACGTCATAGATTTGCAGAGTGAAGCTTAGTGAAAGCATTTTGTGAATGCCCGAGACTTTTTCATCGGGTTTCGAATTGTAAAGAAACCGAGCATTCGTTGTTCAGTTCAGCAGTCTTTTTGAGATTCCGCCCTATTCATGCTACACATGGTTGACCCTTGCCTGGAGGGAGACTACAACTCATGTCAGTGTGGCATGAATATGAAACAAGGGAAGAGAGGGCGCGGCGAAGGATGGAAGAGGAGGAGAAGGAGGAGAAGGAGGAGGAGGAGGAGGCGGAGGAGGCGGAGGCGGAGGAGGAGGAGGAGGAGGAGGAGGAGGAGGAGGAGGAGGAGGAGGAGGAGGAGGAGGAGGAGGAGGAGGAGGAGGAGGAGGAGAAGGAGAAGGAGGAGGAGGAGGAGGAGGAGGAGGAAGAGGAGTAGGTGGAGAAGAAGGAGAAGGAGGAGGAGGAGGAGGAGGAGGAGAAGGAGGAAGAGGAGGAGAAGGAACAGGAGGAGAAGGAGGAGGAGGGGGGGGGAGAATAATGATAATAATAATATTGATAATCATAATGATAATGATAATAATAATAATAATAATAATAATAATAATAATAAAGATATTCATAATAATGTTATTATTATTAATGAAAATATAAGGCGAAGGAAAATGAGTAGAAGAAGGAGAAGAAGAAGAAGAAATTAGAAAAAAGAAGAAGCAGGAGAACCTGGATGAGGAGAAGAAGCAGGAGAAAGAAGAGGAGAAGAAGAAGGAAGAGGAGGAGGAGGAGGAGAAAAACAGCATTGGTTGTTTGGATAGAAAGGCTCTTCATGTGAAACAAGAGAGGAGATGAAAGGATAAGTTTAGGTGCGGCGGTGAACAGGCGCTTGTTGCGGGGATAAAGATACACCAGCGTGTGTTAAGATGACAATGGCAGACTGGTAGGGAACAGAGGATATGCGCGTTGGGAAGCATGAAGTTGGAACCAAAAGTGAGACTAGATGAGGGAGAAAAGAGGTAGAAAGAAATCACTAAGATTATGTTTCTAACTTCCTGAGTAATGAAAAACGAAGGGTGAAAAAATGGGGGAGTGGTTGTAGTGAAGGTGGTGGCAGAGAA
>NC_061820.1:14083225-14116512 GCF_019202785.1 Penaeus chinensis
AATGTACGATACCCGCACGGCTCCAGGTATGAATTTTCATGAAAGTCAATCCATATGGCCGCGGGCGAGCCATCAGGGCCGCTTAATTATTTCGAGCGCGGCGCCGGAGGAGGGCGGACGCGGCCCAACCTGAACCGGCGTCGGGCTGGTGGCGCTACGCTCTTTTCTTTTCTTCTTCTTCTTCTTCTTCTTCTTCTCTCTCTCTCTCTCTCTCTCTCTCTCTCTCTCTCTCTCTCTCTCTCTCTCTCTCTCTCTCTCTCTCTCTCTCTCTTTCGCTCTTTCTACCTTGGTCATGGTCTCTTTCTTATAGCTTGGCCATTTCTTTATTACTGCTATTTTTTTCTTTGTCCTTTCTTCGTATTTACCAATAAATGAAAGCAACCCACTTGGTCTGGTTCTTTACCGACTTGGAAAGACACTTAAGAATGTGGAATCGAAGTCATCAGTCTTAGTCCTATCAGCGTTGGGTTTTCTAATTGGTAATAGGAAATCATCATCAAAATACGAAATGAGGCAAACTACGCGATCACACACCAAGCCGAGTGTGACGAATATGTGTAGCTGGAGATAGGTATTAGAGAAGCAATTATCTCCCTAATTTCTATATTCAGTGCAGCGGACGGGATACCGGGTTAGATTATGGAGATGCTGGACCTGTAGCCGTGATTAATGTCCAGCAAGATGACAGGTGGACATTGATCATGTGAAAGACAAAACGGCGAGCGGTATGGTCGGTTGCTTCGTACGACTCTTTAGAATTTTCGCCTCAAGTGACATGGTTCCCGGTGGTGATAGGTGGTCTAAGAGTGGTTGCTGGAGCATCAACTTGTGTGATTCACTTGTTCGTTATTATGTTTTTTTTTTCTTTTTTTTTTCATTTTTCACATTGTTCTTATTAAAGGCTATGCTTTATTTTTCTGCTGTGTGCTTAAGGGGAAAGATCATATGTATACGTCGTCGGGTGTTTGTCAGAATGTTCAAGTTATTAGTATTTGTTTGGAAGTCTGTATTTTTCATTTTAATCTTTCTAGCAGAAGGAGCAGCTAGGTTAGGCAACTGTCTATATTCTTTTACCAGTAGCACTTTTCAATTTCACAAAGAAGAAAAAACTACCCAAGAGGAAAAGTAAAACAAAAGTCTTCTGAAAAAGCAAACAAACGGAAAACGAATCTGCAACGTAGAAAAAAGAACCACCGACTAAGCCCTTCATCACACCATGGAAACGCCTTCATCGCAGTCTGCCTGTGGATCTGTCTTTTTCTGCTTTGCTGCCGGATATTTTATTTGAAGGACGGCAGTAGAGAGAAAGAGATAGATTTCCTGGGACAGTAAACAACGAGGACTTGATGTGTGTGGATTTTTTTGAAAGGCCTGGACATTTTGAAGCAGCTGTACCTATACTTTTTGGAATATTCTTTTGATGCACATTTTTTTCTCTCTATTTTACCTTTTTTGTTTTTTGTTTTTTTTTTTGTTTTTTTCTTATTTTTTCCCAATTTGGATGAGATTGTGTACTCTTTTTTTTAAGGCCAAACGACATTGTTTTGGATTCATCACGTTCTTTCCTTGGTTGTTTATCGTAATGCAGTTGTTACTCTTGGCGGGATACTTTTCTGCTTGGTGCAAAACTGCGAAAACAGGGACGAATCTCTTTACCGTGAAGCAAAGATGTGCACCAAGCTTTTTCTTATTCCCCCCCTACCGTTTTCCCGCAATAAGTTCCTTGTGATTCAGAACAGACAAGCCAAAAGCCAGAAGAGTAAAGATAAATATGAGAAATGATAAGTGACATATTAGTAGGGAATAAATGTAAAGCAGAGCATTCAACATGCTAAAGCTTAAGAAAACTTAAGTTAACTTATGGAAAAACAAAAAATGAAGATATAAATGTTAAATACTAGGTATATGAATATAGGGTTCAAAGTTTTTTTTTTTTTATCCATTCATGTGTTGTATTGAATGCAAAATATAAAATCGTAATTTAAATCAAAACATGCTTAATGCCCATTATATGTTATATCAACAAATTAATCTAATGTAACCGTTAAAGGACAATACCTTAGGCGACCATAGGCCACGTGTCCCCTGGATGGCAAATTCCGAAGAAGATGAAGTGGAGCGGCCGAGTTGTCAGGCAGTATTGGAACGCGTTTGTCTCTGTGTCGAATACCAATACATGGTTCTGCATCCAAGGTTCATGACACGTTCAGATGGCAGCGTTGCGCTAAGAGGTGACCGCCAGTCGACAACGTGTCATTTGAGAATTTTTCGTTCGTGGTCATCGTGTTTGCAAGAGAATTTGTGTTCCTTTAAACGCTGTCACATTGTGGGTGTTTCTTCTCCTGCGTGTTGGTTATTTGTGATTCGTTGTGTACCGGTTGTGTGTTAACAGGAAACATTTGTTGCTTTGTATTTTGTGCTCTCTCTCTCTCTCTCTCTCTCTCTCTCTCTCTCTCTCTCTCTCTCTCTCTCTCTCTCTCTCTCTCTCTCTCTCTCTCTCTCTTTCTCTCTCTCTCTCTCTCTCTCTCTCTCTCTCTCTCTCCTCCCCACCTCTCTCTCTCTCTCTCCCCCCCCCCTCTCTCTCTCTCTCTCCCCCCCCCCCCCCCTCTCTCTCTCTCTCTCTCTCTCTCTCTCTCTCTCTCTCTCCTCTCCCTCTCCTCTCTCTCTCTCTCTCTCTCTTCTCTCCTCTCTCTCCTCTCTCTCTCTCTCTCTCTCTCTCTCCTCCTCTCTCTCCCCCTCTCTCTCTCTCTCTCTCTCTCTCTCTCTCTCTCTCTCTCTCTCTCTCTCTCTCTCTCTCTCCTCTCTCTCTCTCTCTCTCTCTCCTCTCTCTCTCTCTCTCTCTCTCTCTCTCTCTCTCCTTTCTCTCTCTCTCTCTCTCCTCTCTCTCTCTCTCTCTCTCTCTCTCTCTCTCTCTCTCTCTCTCTCTCTCTCTCTCTCTCTCTCTCTTTCTCTCTCTCCTTTCTCTCTCTCCTTTCTCTCTCTCTCTCTCTCTTCTCTCTCTCCCCCCCCCCCCCCCCCCTCTCTCTCTCTCTCTCTCTCTCTCTCTCTCTCTCTCTCTCTCTCTCTCTCTCTCTCTCTCTCTCTCTCTCTCTCTCTCTCGCTCTCTCTCTCTCTTCTTCGAGCTACATTTAGGAAAGAAACCAACCGTAATCAGGTTAGGCAGCGGGAATAAATTCGGACAGTCGATTAGTCTCGTCCATTGGAGCGACGTTGCGTTTGCACCCAGTGACGTCACACGATGAAGGGCGCCGTTTGCCAGGGTTCGCAACAGGTCATCACACCTTCGCCACTGCCTCGCCCCGCCAGCCCCTCCGACGGCGCGGCGGGGCCCACCTGGGCGGCCGCTCGCACTTCGGACGGGAACTTATGGCGGAATGAATAATTAATGAGGTAATTAGCATAGAGGCGAAATGAGCACGCCGGCCGGGGGATCGTGAGAGCAGGGAGTGGGGAGGGGAGGAGGGGGGGTGCCGACTGAGGAGCAGAGGAGGCGTGGTTACCTGCTGTGAAGAGGGGCGTGAGACGTCGTCGGGAGGAGGGAAAGTGGAGGGGGGTGGAGGTGGATGAATGGAGCGAGATTAGGGTTGCGGGGTGGATGTAGTGTGGAAGTAGTTGCTGTGGAAAAAAAAAAGAGGAGGAAGGACTTAAAATGAATTTGCTTTTGATATAGAACTGGAAAGAAAAGAGAGAAATAAGAAAAAAAAAACAACAACAACATCAACAACACTGGCCAATAAAAATAAAGTAAATGAAAAAGAAAGGAGAAAAATAAAGACTAGCCGTTGTGACCAAAGTCATCCAAGCATAACGTGTGGAGTCAGCGAAACTCAGACATAAATGCACTTTTAGCTTCAGTTTAGTATTGTACACTAACATTTATTTCGTGGAAAATAAGTTGTTTACCTCCTATTGATAACCAAAAGTTCACATAAAATACTCCGAGTTTAAACAATTGAAGTTTGTGTTTTTGTGAAGGGATGTTCATTGTTTTGTTCTTGGTGTTGTTACAGTGGTTATTATCATGATCGTTATTGGTAATACTGTTACCATTATTGTACAGTATTACTAGTACTATAATGGTGATTTTAATAGATTGATAATGATAAGGATGATGATAATAATATTATTAATGTTACTACTACTAATAATAATGATAATAATGGTACTAATAATAACAATAATTGTAATAATAATTATGATCATTATTATTACCATCAGTAGCAATTTAAATATTAATGTCATAATAGTTAATACCATCAGTTGACTACATAGTCGCAATTATGAATTATCCTTACACGAAGTCCGCAACGGAAAGCACCAATATATGTTTAACTAAAATAATTATAAACAATGATATAGAGAGAGAGGGAAGGAATTAACCTACATCGAAATCTCCAAGGAAAGCGAAAGCGGAGAGGAGCTGACCCATTTTCCTTGGACCGGGAAGTTTACTGTAACCGTTTTCTTTTCTTATTTCCATAATGTCACTATTATCTGCGTTGTTGTTCTCATTATGGTTTTTAATATTATCATTTCCCCTTTATATTACTATAACCATGACTGTTTGTTATCATCATCCATCTTTTTCCTTTTATTGTAATCTGCCATGTTGCCATTTATGTTTTCACTGTTATTTTTCTCCCTGTCATTTCATTACAAACATGATCGCGTTTTCATTATCACCATATGGCATTTTGCTTTAACTGTTTTCTGAAATGTTGGATCTTTTATGTTTACACCGTTATTCTTCCCTCCACCGCATTTCCCTTGCTATTTATGCGTCTATTTCATGATCGCATTTTATTTATCACCATCCAGCATTTTTCTTTCACTGTTGTCTGTAACGTTTTGATCTTTATGCTTCCATTACAAATCTTTTCGCTTGCAGTCAAATTAATTCCCCCGTATTTTACCGACAGCCGCGCCATCATGATGTACGTGATGAACAAATACGTCACGGAGGAAACACAGTACTTGTATCCAACCGACCCGGAGGAGAGAGCACGGGTGGACCGAATGCTCTTCTTCGACATGGGGACGCTGTACCACGCCATTAAGGAGTACTTCGTGAGTGCTGGTTTCTTTTTTCTTTTTTTCTATACTGCTCTCTCATTTTTTCTCTCTCTCTCTTTTCTATTCTTTCTTTTTTTTTTCTTCTTTTTCGATGCTTTCTTCTTTTATCTCCCTTTTTTCTTTGCCTTTCCTTTATTTTATTTTTTTCCGCATTCATTCAATTTTACTCTAGCTTTATAAATTTGTTATTTATCATTTATTATTTTTTTCTTATATAACATAATTTTCACCGTGGGTTAAATCAGTTTAATCCTTTGTGATTTCACGTTAAGTTGTTAAAAAAGTCTATTGAAATATTAAAAGCAATAGAACACAAAATTCCAATACGATATTACTGTAGAGGGACACATTGCATGGAATTCGTTGAATGTTTAATAAAGAATTAGTTTACCGAAAATAAATATTTACTGACTCGTTCACTACAGTTATAAACCTGTGTTTATATATTTGTGTGTGTGTGTGTGTGTGTGTGTGTGTGTGTGTGTGTGTGTGTGTGTGTGTGTGTGTGTGTGTGTGTGTGTGTACGTATGAATTCATGTCGAACAAACTGCAAGTAGAACAACGAAGGGAAGCACAGAAAAACACACCTGTATTTCTCTTCGTTGTTCTACTTGCAGTGTGTATGTATGTATGTGTGTGTGCGCGCGCATGTATATGCAAACATAATTATATATATAAAAATGGGTGTGCATATATGTCATTTTGAATACCTAGTTATTTAACAGTTAAAAGTCATTTTCAAAATATATAATTCTTATATTTCCATGTGTGTGTAATACATATACAGTGTATAAATAAATACACGGACAGATACGTAGATAAGCAAATTCATTCTAAAGTGTCATATTTCATCATAACTGCACGTGCTTGCTAGAGCAGTTTAATGAGGAAAAACCCTTTTCCAGGCCCCCAAAATGCACCAGGGATTACCTCCAGACCCCGACAAGGAGAACCTGCTTAAGACCAGCTTGGACTACCTGGACACCTTCCTAGAGACGGGCGGCGTCCCTTACCTGTGTGGCGAGAGGTATACCATCGCTGACATTTCCATCTTGGCGTCCATCACTGAACTGGACGCCATGGACTACTCCTACAAGTGCTATGGCGAAGTCCTCAGGTGGAGCCAGAGGATGAAGGTGAGTTATGCGCATAGACACGTAAACACACATGTACACACACACACACACACACACACACACACACACACACACACACACACACACACACACACACACACACACACACACACACACATAAGGACACACACACACGCACACATAAGGACACACACACACGCACACATAAGGACACACACAGAAGGACACACACACGCACACATAAGGACACACACACGCACACATAAGGACACACACACACACACACACACGCACACACACACCCACACCCACACACCCACACACCCACACACCCACCCACACACACACGCACACACACACACACACACACACACACACACACACACACACACACACACACACACACACACACACACATACAAATATGAATACAAATAATGACGAGAGTTTTTATACATGTAAACTATGTAATGAATTTATACGTACATACTTTTGTCTTGCTTGAGTGTGTATGTGCGTGTGTGCCTTCCAAGACAACACATATCATGTATGCCCCTATGTTTGTCCAGGAGAACTTCCCGTTCTACAAGGAGTGCTGCGAGGAAGGAGTGGAGATGACGAGAGCAAGAGTCAAGCAACTGGAACAAGACCTCAAGAAGCAGCTCGAGAAGGAACGCAAACAGTCCATCACGAAAAAGTAGACTGCCTCACGCCACACGACCAGGATGGATCTGGCAGCGCTGGGAAGACACGCAGTTGTTACATGAATGACTCGACTGTATTTCATAGTGTGAGCGGAACATGTAGAAGGAACTTGTTCATTGGTGTGTATTTTCAATGCATAAGAACCAATATGTATAAACATATTATATATACATATATATATATATATATATATATATATATATATATATGTATATAACATACCCCACTAAAAGGAAGATAATGATCATATAGCTTATGACATTCAGCACAAGATGATATCCATGGAGTTTGAAATTGGATTAATTACAATTTGCGACATAGTCTAATCCTATTTTTTTTAACAATAGAAATTTTTAACAAAATTTCAGAATGAAACCTCCATGGCACGCTGATAGTATATTAGGTGAAATTAGAAGGATTTATCACAGAATTGTTAATTGGATATTAGCAGTATTTGAAGTATGATTGCCTCTTTGATTATGTTGTTAGTCTTGCGACTTGAAACCTAATTTTCCCTATGCTTATTGTTTGCTTTTAGGTAAATTTGTAGATCATATATTCTCATTATTATGTATTAGATGTTGTGACGTAAAAACAAATGTTTCCAGAAAAAAGACAGTCACGTTGGAAGAATATCACAAAATCTACCGTTTATTTTGGTTTATACAGAGCATTGGTTGACTTCAAGATTTCCTAACCCATTTAAGTTAAACATTAGCTTAATTTCCCCTGGTGATCGTTGCGTTCTCTGCGACTCTTACCGACACCGGAGTTCATGTTATCAGTGATGAAATTTCAGTCCACCATAGAAGAGATGCTACTAGGAAAATTAGGAAATGAGGTTGTATATGTGAGCAGTATTCTAGTTTCGTAGAGAGTTAGAATACGTCTCACTAAGTAACGCAGTTGCACTTTCAACCAAAGGCGACGCGTTATATGTCTCAGTATTACTGCTGTGTTGTTTGTTATATATTCTAAGGCATGACTGATCGTATCTGATTTTTGGTACGTAAAAGTCTGATGTTGTGGTCAAATTTCGTAGGGAAATGAATTTTGTTTCTTGAGCGTCATTCACTCCACTATTCTGTCACAAAAATATAGCTTATAAGGGAATTTAAATATGCAGATTTGCTTGTTTTATATAAAAAGTTGCAATGACGTGAATGCTCTGTTACTAATGCCTTGCCCTTCCAATACTTATGTTTACCCGGGGAATTTTGCCCTTCATCGATTCCTGGTCTGAAATGAACCACGTACTTTATATCTGGAATTATTCACATACAATAGTTGTTTTCATTAACCCTTTCCTTATTAGAGAATTTGATTTCAATAAAAAATATTGAAATTCGTGTATGCTAAAATTTTCTCTGGGTATTTCCCTTCTCTCTTGCACTTGTGCCTCTTATACAATTAAAGTGAAATTATGTTTAAAAAGGTTTAGTTAACTTTGGACTGGCGCGTCATGTCTGCCTTTTCACTCTGGGTTTAGACAAATGCTTGATATTGTAGGTTCTACTGTCCATCAGACCCTCAACCCCAAGACCACAGTGTATAGTCATTACTTCATAAATGCTATAAGAATGGTCTTCCAGCTGGTGATGTTCGGAAGGACGTGGCAAATTATTTTGATTAGACACAAGTTCCGAATATCAGAAGAAGAGAGAAAAAAATACTGTAGACAACTTGCTGACAGGAAAACAGTTTTTGAGGTGTTACAGATTTTGTTTCATATGGGTGGGTGGATGTACAGATGAATTTATTCTAGAAACATTTTGATGCTTTTAATGTAAAGAGTGTGAAATAAAGTTGTATTACCAAAATTATATATATTTGATATATTTCCCTTTTGTTTTTTCAGACAATATGTTGAGAAAGTAACAAGCCAAGATTGAGTTTCCATATCAAACCACAGTTACGTTCTTTAGGAAAGTTCAACGTTTATTTGTGTAATTAAATTTTTGTTATAATTAACATATTGGAAAAAGAAAGCGACTTGTCAGAAACACTCTTTGAGATTGAAATTTATCTTGGATATATTTTTCAAGAAGTTGAATCTTATAACGTAATCGAGCCTATTTGCATACCCAGTTCTCTTGTTCATCACAGACATTCCATATTTAATATACTTCTTATGGTTCAAGATCATCCTTTAATTGTTTTAGTGAAAATTTCATCTTCGGCGTGACACAGCACGATGAAAGTAAGAAAAAAACACACAACCAAACACACAAAAAAAAAACAGACGAATTTTTATGGCTTTATTTTTCAAGCCCGTTATCTTTTATGACACTCTTTAGGAGGGAAGTATACAATTTCTCCCTCTAATAGACATTGAAGGTATTATTCAGAATCATGTTTATATTTTGATATTGCGATAACACATACACGTGAGAGAGGGCGACAACACTGCAAGTTGGTGCAGTCTCTGTCATTCTCCCTCTGACCGCAATCAGCCCTGGCGTAAATAATTTTACTGTTGATGGCTGTACTTATCATTGGTGTGATTGTCATGATTGTTGTCATCTTCCCATCCTGCACGCACATATAGGCAATAGGAAAGTCACACTACTTCATTACTGTTTTCAGAAATTCTCAAATTTATGACAATACTCATCCCACTAGAAATATTAAGATTTGAAAAAAAGTTTATCCCCCCCCCCCTCCCCCCCGTACATGAGAGAAGAAAAATAAAACTTTGCTCTGTGAATTCTACAAACACTTCCTGGAATTCCTGGACACGGGTACAGTAGTTTTATTGTAGTAGTATATGATGCATTTGATGTGACTAAATAGTACAGTTAAATTGAGGTTGTAAAGAAAATGAATTGTAAATAACCAGACTGAAAACTATGTTCTACATATATTTTCTTGACCTTATTATTGACCTCTTCTTTGATTTATTTTATTTTGCCCCCTTTTTTTTCTATTATTATTTTAAGTTCTGAATCAGACCTGCATTGATTTTCTTTGATAATGATCTCCTTTGATATTATTTTATACTGACCTCTGCTTCGATTCTTTTTACGTACTTCTGCTTTAGTCTTCTTTGATTCTGATACTTACCTCTGATTTGATTTTCTCCTCTGCAGAATCCTTAGTCTCATACTGATTGACTGTTCACCAAGGAATTGAAAAGTCCACGAGTAGAGAGGTTATGGAATTCATAGAATATAAGATTCACTGACCTCTCTGAGGATTCTGAAAGCTTCATTGTGAAAAAGGGGCCACGTGGGTTTTGTAGATGGATAATGTGTGTATCTATAGCCTTTAGGTCATGAATGATTCCTATATCTATAGTCTCTTGCTGACGAATGATCCTCCCATCTATAGTCTAATGAATTATGGTTATGGTCATTTGCTGATGGATAATGCCTTGCCTGTTCCTATTGTCTTTTGCCGATGAATAATGTCTAATATCTATAGTCTATTTTATTCTAGCTATGTGGATGGTAAAGCCAAAGCCGTATAAGCAGAGAAAATGAGAAAGAACTTGCAAAATAACGAATGCTTTTTTTTCCTTCTTGTTCAGCTGATTAATGAGAAGTGCCTATATGCGCTGGTTTGAATATTAAGCCGAAGAACTTCATTTCATAAGTCTGCAAAGGTGGATAACACTCATCTCCAACTTCATGTATCATGAGGTGAAACGTAGTATCATGCAACTTCACTTAATAGAGTTGTCCCACAGATATGATTTTAGTGATAGAGAGTTTTTACTTCGTTTCCTTTATACCTTTTCAGTCTGAAGTCAACTATTACTTTACAAGTGCAGTTAGTGAGTAAAATTGGCTATTATTGGTAGAGACAGTCAGAGCATGGGCATTGAGCTTTATCTGAAGATTCTGTTGAGAAGATCCAGCAGATACCGTTGCTTCAGAATAGATTTAGTTGATCACAGGTGATATTATAAACCATGCGTGAGACTGTTCACATGCATGGGTGTAACGTATCTTTGTGCACATACAAATCCACGCTCACTCTCTAGTCCACAATATCATAGCAGTAGTAGCTCTAAGTGTAAAAGTACTGTATATAGCTACTGATTATCAGTGCATTTATAATGCTTTACACCATTCCAGACGGACTGTGGTTTGCAAATGATACATCAAGATTTTAATCTTCATCTTTGAAGTTCTAATTCTAGAATATTCAGAACAAGGTGAACGCAAATTACGTGAATATAAAAAATGATGATCTAAACCACATATTTTCAGATATAAAGTTTTCTAAGTCTCCCCTCCATTTATCCAGTATAAAACTGAAGCCTTTTCGATTCCTTTCATCAGATCGCCTCTTTCACTTCATTTAGTAACAAACAACACTGAACTATATTATTTAAATACACGTGTAAATCTCTTTTATTCTTTGGCGAAGTCTCTACCGATGTCTTCTGTGTTTACTTGTCGCCAGGGTCGCGTGTCATCAATTGTCCTAAGGGGCAGCTGTCTCCTGTCCCTCTCCACTCTAATCTCTCCACTAAATATGTCTCCTTAATCTCCCTTCACTGGGATGTCTCTCTCCTTCCTAGCCATGTGGCCTCAAATCCACCGTTGTGGCTTTAGCGTGTCACGGTAGGAATATGAAATACTCGAAGGAAAGGCTCGGAACTAAATTTTATTTCTAATTTCATACACGACGAACATTACCAGGGGAACCATTTTTAAAAATCTTGATTGTTTTGTTTATTGCATTAATTAAAAAAAAATAAAAAATCTAATGACACTAGGATGGCAATGCATGAATCGTCAACATTTAAATGCAATATATTTTAATGGTTATCATCCATTAAATTCATATCGATAACTCTGGCTTTAAATGCTAGAAGATACGTTCCAAATACGCTTTGTTTTTTACAATAAAAAACAAAAAGGAACCACGTGCAGAAAATGAAATACAGTATTTTTCACAATTGTGCTTCTTGTCATTGCCAAATTTCCTCTAGGTGATCACGTATTGTTTCACTTTGATGAACCGCCTCGCTTTACACTTAAACCACTTTCCCTTGTCCACCTTCATGTTCTCTAACCAGACGGCTCTCCCGTTGATCTTGAATTTGATTTCCCTTGTCCTCAGCTTCATGCAGAGGGACTCGATGGCAGCGCTCAGCTCCGCCTGGCTGCCTTGTGCCTGGCGAAAAATTCAACATCAATATGTTTCAGTTGCATCAATTTACTGCAACCTTTAATGTCACTACTACAACTACAACTACCACTGGAACTGTTATCACTAATAATACTATTAAAGCTAATATTACAACTTTACCCCTGCTATTACTTTTATTACTATTAATGGCAATTATCATTATTTGATTTGTTATACATTGTCATAATAATAATGATAATAGTAATAATGTTGAAAATGATTAGGATAATGATATCATTATCATTGCCATTATTATTATCATTATTGTGATTATCAATATCAGTATTATAATTATAATAATGATAATAAATATCATTATTACTAGTACTAGTATTATTATATTACCATTAAAAGTATTATTACTATTATCATCATTATCATTTCTACTACTATCAATATATTTTTGTTGTTGTTCATATCCTTATCTACCTATTTTCCATTAATGTACTGTAACTGTGTGTCTATATATCATGTGCCTGTGTTTATGTGCGTGTGCGTCCATATGTGTGTGTGTGTGTGTGTGTGTGTGTGTGTGTGTGTGTGTGTGTGTGTGTGTGTGTGTGTGTGTGTGTGTGTGTGTGTGTGTGTGTAAAATAAAAGCTATTTACTAAGGAAAAAATTATCTTACATCCACAGAGAAAATCAGCTTCCTGCCGGTTTTCAGTTCAGGGTTATGCCAGTACACGTCTCCTATGGTCGAGATCTCAGCCATGACCTTATTTTCGAACTGTTATTAGAAAAGAAGATTTGGTTAGTTATTTCTCCTGGAATGATACCTGATAATAACAAATATGTACGTATATACATATATAAATATTAATATTTATATGTATATATGTATACATATAGTTATATTATCTTCTTTTCTTTTGTCTCTTTTTTTTCCCCAGACTTTTCTCTCTTAACTTCCCATTGCGTATTCACTACTTCACTCATCTTCCTGGACTATACTGAATATATAACTTTCTTTTTTTCTTTTGCTCACGAAATATTTTCTCCTGACATCTTTATTTGTCGAAGACTTACCGTGGTTTTATCATTCTTCACTCCCTTACTCCTGATGCCTTTGACGCCCATCATAATTGCTGTTGTCGTGGCGTCCTCGGGCATTTCGAAATCTAAGACCGGTATGACTGTAAGATATAAAAAGGGAGTTGTTTATACCACATTCACATTTCCTTCGGACCCCCCCCCCCCCCCCGTTATTTCACTACTTTACAGACTCTTGGCAAGAAGTTAGGGAGAGAAAGAGGAAGACAAGAGAGACCACACGAACACAGAAAGAGAAAAGAAAATTGAAGGAGACAGAATTTAGAAAGAGAATAAAGAAAACACAATGAAGAATCGAAAAATGGCAACCACGTACTATCTGTTAAACCAACAACGGTAATGCCAGCTGGTGTAATCTGGCTCCTGACGGAAAGACGGAAATTCTTGAGCGCTGTGCCCACTCGAAGACCGTCAATCGAGAAACTGACCAAGTCCTCATCTTGGAAAGTGAACCTGAGAAGAAAACGTTTGTTTACGGTACAGCGCCTGGATAATCTTTTGTCAAAGAACCTCCTTCTGTTTACTATTACTCTAGATGCATTTACTCAGATTTATGGTGGCTCATCCCGGAACCTTTCAAGAGTAGCTAGAAAACACAATGACACAAAAAGGAATAGTCATCAAAAGTTCTAATTCCCGGGAGTAATCTGTTTACTATAAATGGGTAACAATCAAATACCCATTTCCACTCGTATTCAAATACAGTTAAACTCGAGCTAGTGCAACACTTAACAAAATAGAATACTCGTTCAGCTTACGTTGTATTGCCGCTCAGGTTTGACTTTTTCCTCGCCATCACTTCACCATTAATACTTTGACCCTGAAGATGTACAGAAATCGATTAATTTTCCTGTTTGTTGAGGACGGAAAATATATGGCATTTCCATTCACAACTTAAGGAAAATATCTGCTATTAACATTAAAAATTAAAGGAAAATGCCAAAAAAAATTACATTTACACGTCTATTCTTCTTAAACTTACTATAAGCATTGAATTGTCCATAATATCCCCAGTATCAGCGTCAATAAGGACAATGTTAAGACTGAAATCTTGGTTGAGTACGATATATTCTGGAGCCTCAATCATCATATTAATTGTCTTTGGTTCAACCCTGTAAAGAGAATTGATTAGATACTAACGTGATATGCAAAATTATGAGAAATACATGCACACGCACAAACAAATACTTATACATGTACGCGCATGCACACGCATACTGTAATAGGCTGTGTGAGTATATATATATCGTTTCTTCCTACGCCCGATTAGCATTCAAGTGGACTTAAACATCTTGACATTCATTTCTGTGACTGTTTCATTACTCATACAATATATGAATTTTCCTTACAACAAACAGCAAAAACAAGTGACTCACACAAAGGACTGATCAAGGGATACAGAAAGCTCTGGCGCCGAGTCCGGACTCGTAACCATGAAGGATAGGTTGTAACCCTGGCCCGGGAGGCTGACGCCGAGGTTCTTGAAGGTCGCGGCCCCATCCTCGTAGGGTACTGTTGTGTTGCCCAAGAGGGTTGCCCTCGAGTCCCCGCCGGAGAGGAAGGCCGTCATCATCCAGGGGTCGCTCTCTCGGCCCAGCTCAGTCATGGGATTGCCCTGAGGAAGAGAGTCGAGCGAATGATTGGACTGGCTCTGCGTCCCCGTTTTGTAATCACACCTGTGTTGGATATATTGAATAATGAGTCAAGATAATGCCAATGATTCACGCAACGGAAGAGAAGAGAATTTCGTACTTCATCTGAAAGGACGACGACAACGGGTTGGTCAGCAAACGGAGTAAGTGCTTTAACTGTGATCGGAACTGCTTGCTCTATAGAAGAGGCACTAGGCTGTTCGTAGGCGGTGCCCTCAATGCTCTGGTTCAGTGCCAACAGGTCTTCCTGCTGTTGCAAGTTGCTGTACAGAGTTCCGTTTTCTGTGATTTGCTGACCGAATTCTGGCGTTGCATAGCCGGTTGGCACCTCGGGCTCATCTAACGGTGGGGTGACCTGCAAGGCAGTATCTTTTTTTTTAGTTCATTAAACCAGATTTCACTACTGCCTGTATTCTCTCTGTTTTTCATGTGCGTGTCTACAAATATCTATGTGGAAACGGAAATCAGAAAATTTACCAGCAGTGTATTTATGGTGAAGTTGCAAACCTCACACACACCGGACTGGAAAGTGTTCACAACTTCTACCATGATCTCCTCCAAATCTGCATGGGTCAGAATTTCTGCCTCAGTTCCACTGATGGTGCTCGTGCTGTTGGACGCGTCGGTCGGCGGACTTGCGATCTCAAACTAGAAAAGATGACATGGATACATTTTAGGTGCCTGTTCTCTGTCTACCAATCTGTCTCTGTCTCTCTCTCTCTCTGTCAATCTCTCTGCATTCATTCATTTTGCTGAACAATATTAGATATTTAGTTGCGCACATTTGTGAAAATGAAATTCATATATATCAATACTATACATTAGTATAGAAATGATATGTACTATGCAACCCCACTAAGGCCAATTATCTGTCTGCTGCTGCTGATTCTTACCTCTGCTTGAACGACCTCCGAAGCTCCCCTCCTCCTCCTCCTTCCGGAACTCTCGCTGATGATGTTAGTGACTCTGATATTTTCCGGTGCGATATTTAGCAAGAGAGCCAAATTCTGCACAAGGTTCTCTTCGAAGAAATTGTCGGGATCGACCGCAATGCCCATGGAGAGGATTATTGTAGGGGTCGTTGTAATATCTATCACAGACCCGCCTCGTAGGACGACATGAAGGAGCTTTTCTTCTCTTTGCAGGTAATTGGTTCCTACAGGCTGGGGAAGAGAAGGCACAATTACAAAGGGAAAAATCGGTGCCAGAAAGAAAGCAAGTATGCGAAAGTCGTCCCAAGAGAGATGAGTGAGGTCGATGAGCAAGGAAATATGAAATAACGATACTTACATCAGTGATGGAAGGGAAGAACGAATCGCTTTCGGGAAGAAGTTGGTAATTTGCTGGATATTGAGAATCGTCAATGTTGGTTGGAGGGACATACACGCCGTCAACAGATATGTCGAATCTTTGCGTCTTCGGGAAGTACATGCGAAGAAGAACGGCCTCGCTGGGATCCGTGTGGAGCAAGTGGAATCGGATGACCTGTGACAATATGTCCTGCTAGTTAGTCTCCCAAAATGGAGAGGGCATCTACATCATAATCGTCTGAGCTTTCCTAAGAATATTTGTACATGTTCTCCTTGGTGATTAAAATAGGTCATCCTTGTCTTTACTTACCTGAGGTGGAGTACTAGTCATAGCCATTTCGTAAGTATGCCCTGTAGCCACAACAGCATAGAAAGTGGAAATTCTCTCCTGACAGGTATAGCCGAAGCACCATCCGCGATCCATCGGCCCATTCAGCAGGTCCACATAACCATTCACGCCTAGATGTGTAAGGAATTCCCAATGTTTGGTAATAAAAACATTATTGTATAGCTATACAGACAAGTGTAGGCATCTTGTGTTAATTACTATCTGAGATAGGTCACTATCATTGGGTACTAGGATCATCTTACCTGGGTTTGCAATGAGACCAATGGGAGACAAGCGACGAATTTCTGTGTCTGTATCCATGCTTTCAACGACCATCATGCGGTGCCTAAGATTCGTGCACTTCCATGCTCGCCACTCCGCCATGAGAGTGCAAGAGTCATCACGAATGATTCCTGTCCAAGAATTGAAGGATTATTGATTCTGATACTTGATCAAAAACACTGCTTGTGATGAATATGCTTTAAAAATTTGATTCTTATGAATCAATTTTAGGTCACATAACACACCTTTCTCTGGGAACTTGTCTGCCGCTGTAATGATACTGCCATTGGAATTTTGACGAAGAGAGACTGGAATCCTGTAATCCCCGACTCCGCGACTTCGATCTCCATCCCACTCGAACTCGGCTTGCGAGGTGGCGGTGGCTCCCGCAGCACCTTCAGAAAGAAGAGGACATGAGATCTGATTCAATGAGAATATGCTGTTGAAATACTAATAGCATATCAAATACCGGAATGGGCAGATAGTTTAACGAAGGCCATAATGACGAGGAAACTGTCTGGATGTGGGATCTATGCGTCCACAGGAGGAAATTACAAATGGGATGTAGAAATAATATTTTTTGACAGAATTGGAGAGTAATAGTATGGTTCACTGAATGCACATTAAAATAATAATTGCGTATCAAATGTCATATTGACGAGGAAAATGTCTACATGTGGGATCTACGCATCTACAGAAGGAAAGTGCAAAGTAGAAATAATGGGTTTTACCAGAATTGGGGAGTAACATCATGTTTTCTTGAATGGCAGGGCATGAAATTCTAAAGGCCCTCTAGGCTTAAAGGTGTACTCACCAAGGAAAGTGCCGTCATTGTCAGTAATTATAACCTTTTTGTGGCCATCGCAGTCCATGTCCACACAGTCTGAGGGGTTCACTCTTCCAAGGTTGGGTCTGTTGGAATTGAGAGTGTTAACCATCATTACTCACATTTTTCCTTCGAAATATAATTTCTAATATCCGCATTGACATTTTCTAATCACTCCCATTATCAGGTTTATTTCCTGAAGTATGCATGGAAACTGAAAGGACTTGGACTTACTCGAATAGGAAGAGCTTGTTATTTTCCAAAGTGTCGAGGAAGGTCAGGCCACTAACAAAGACCGGGTGGATAGCATCATCTGCATCTTTGTTGGATATCATGGCAACATCCTTGCCACAAGAGCGAGTGGCATAGTTAGCGAACTTGACGTTACTGATGTATGTGGCTCCGTTGATGGCTGGGTAACTGGATGCCTCGTGGAATGCATGTTTGGGAGCCACTGCAATAGATATATATTTTTTTTTAATACAAAAGAGTCGACTGCTTGGTTATCTTTTTTATAGTGATAATTTTAGCTTGATTAAAAGTTTTCATTGATTACTGAGGAAAAGACTTCAGACTTACTGTTGAGTCCTGAGACAAAGGCTGCCAGCATCACTCCGGCATTTCCCCCATCAATGCCTTTTGTCCACAGAGTATTAAAGAAGCTCTGAGCATTGGATTGAGAGTCGTGGTAAATACAGTCATAAGACGGCGATGCTCCGATGAACAAGGAGTTATCTGTAGTTGCTGTTTTCGTTGAGACCATGTGGCTCAATGCAGGTGGAGCGTAAATGATCTGGTTTGTTCCAATAGGGTTGTCAGCACTAACCACCTGTAACAGACCATGAAGAGGTGAAAATGAGTGAACTTCGATCCAATTAATTACAATTAATTACCATGTTCTCTTTATCTGCTGCTTATAGTTAAGCTTAGTTTTAGTTTCATGTTACTTATAGTTATAATTATATTTCAATTGTTTCTAGATGGATCGAATTCACTGTGAAACATATTTTAAAAACTCACGTTTGTTAGGTGGAGGCTTGCATAACTTTGCATGTAGAAGGCTGTATCGGTGATTCTCCATGCGTAAAAGTTATTGATCCTTCTGCAATCCATAGGTTCTGGGTTTCCTTTTTTCCATAACTGCAAATATATGGAAACATAGATAGGAAGATCCAGGTAAACACTGTAGTTATTCACATATAATTCATAAAAATGTCAAACATCACTAACATTACTTCTTACTTACCATAACACCATATGTTGCACCATGAACTTCATTGTCGACCCAGTTAGTGGACTCTTCACAAAGCTCTCCATAGGTACGGTAGCCAGCAAGCTCAGATCCTTGTGGAATGAAAGAGAAATTGAAATTGTAAATTAGTGTAATGATTATCAGACTTCTCAATATGAATTCTAAATGATTGCGTACCACTATTGCTCAGTCCTGAGATCAGATAATTGATTCTATCCTTACCAGCAACAACATTGCCCTGTAGTACAGTTCTAGAGGCTTTATTGAGATGGAATCCGCCTTCCCATGGCTGGTACTGAGATTCTGATTCGCCGTTGTATGTGCCAGGGAAGAACAAAAGAGATACCAAGTTGTAGCGGAAGGTGTTGTCCTCACCCTCGTCGACGATGCCTGTGGACAAAGAAGTGTCAGGTATTTGCCAAACTTAGTAGTCAAGTTACACAAGAGTAATACACATTCGAATGTTCAAATGCAGCCATGTTCCATACTCACTAGAGCCAACGGTATAGTAAACGACGTTATTTTCAACGACGAAGTTGTTTGAACGGAAGAACCCAATAGCACTGTTGAAGTTCTTGTTGAAGCTACACTTCTGCACGTAGTTGGAACCATCGTCAGTCCCCAGACTATGGAAAGCTAAGGAGAACCTTGGATCGGTGGATTCTGAGAAGTCCTTCTGACCCATGTTCTTAAATTCTACGCAGGAAAGCTGAGCACTTCCTGTAGACAATCAAATGTAAAGTTACACTTAAAAATGCACAAAAAGGTCATGATATGCCTCCTAACACCTCTAAAATGCGAATTATCCATTGACAAACTATTCGCCCTCGGCTTTGTCCCATTCTCTGTTTTGCTCCTTTACCTTGATAATCCACTCCTTCTGCAGTCAACGAGGAAACGAGGACGCGACCTCCGAAACCTTCTGCATTCAGACCTACATAGTCGCTGCCTTCGATGGCGATGTTGTGAGTGAGAAGGCCAACTTCACCAGCCATTACGTACTGAGTGCCATCAGAAAGTGTGTGAGTCTCGCCTAAGAGAAAAGAGAAAAGCATACGTAGATAGCAATAGCCTGGTAATTCTGTACAGTGCTGGTTGATTCTGTCTAATTTGTTCTCTAATGAGATTATTCGGTGATAAGTGAATGGTGTACAGAATGCACGAGAGCACAGAGCTTTATTATCGTGGTGTATATAGCTGCCGTTACCTAAATGTTCATAGATGAGAGCAGCATCAAGGGTGAGAGTGTTGCCAGATACAGCTGTGACCATCCGCACTTCGGTTTCGGTAGCCTCCTTGCCGGTAGTAGTGATTATTACCTGTAGAAAATAACGGTTGTGAACTTAACTGCTCTTTCATCAGTGGTATTCCACAGTGCAATGCTCATCCTTCAAAAATGAGTTAACTGTATACTCACACACAGCATAGACCTGTTGTATGAAACACAGAATGCACTCATTCACCTCTTTATTGAGCCATGACAAGTCGGCGGCTTCAGCAAGCGTGATTACAGTCTCCCCGACGGCAGCAGTGGCTCCAAGTTTGACCCAAGTGGTGGAAGGACATTGCCCGTTGAGAATCAGTTGCCCAAATACACCTAAAAAACGTTTTCAATTAGTATTAGCCAAATGTGTTCTTTAGGTCTTTGTAACTGCTACCATATCTATCATACAAAAGGAAAACAATGGCAGTTTTACCCATAGCCTTCCATCCAACGTCGGGTGTGCCGTCGGGCATGGGCATGTCAACATTGTCGGGATCATTAGGGTCTGTGGTGCCTCTGAGGACGATGTCGAGCTCATGCGTGAAGGGGGCGTCTTCGGTAAATCCGGCTACCAGAGTTCCACCCTGTGGGTAATTTCAGATATGACCGGTGGTGTCGGTGCAATAACCGGGTAATGGCAACGTATTTACGACATTGCACTTGGTAAATTTCTAGAGAATATTTGGAGGGGTGAAGGGAGCTACCTGAATGAAAACCTACCTGCAGGAAAATGATGGTAGCACTGAACACATGATCTCTAGAGTCTTCAAACTCCAAACCGCCGTAAACATAAACACGGCCGAGGCTTGGTGTATCTGTATCCACGATGATCCACATTCCTGAAGAGAAGGTAAATTCGTCAAAGCCAACTCAATACCCATGACTGAACGGAAAAAAATCAGGTAACCGATGACAGGTGCAAAGTTTCTGATTATAAAATTTTTATCTGACTGGAGACAGTCATGCCTACCATTCTGGAAAGTTATACTACTAAATGCATAGAAATGCTTCCCTTCCTCTACTTTTCTGTATGCGCTTCAAATTATCTTCTCAGTCTCTCTCCTCATCTCCTATTCTCTGTCTCACACATACATTCACACTCTTACTTACTAAGTGACTCACCCATCCAGCCACCCGCTTACCCATCCACTCACTCACTCACTCATTTTCTCATTGACTTACCTGGAGGAATGATAATCTCATCGCCTTCCACTGGTAGGCCATATTCTTCCTCCGTCGGATGCCCTCCTGATCCTACAGGAACCTCCTTCCAGGTCTCAACGTCGGACCACAGGAAAGTAACATCCGGTCGGCCAGTGGGCACGGGCGGAGGCGTGGGAGCAACACAGCCCGCGTATTCGCACCTGTTGGGGTGAGTTTAGTCAGGAATGGTATTATGGGGCACTAGTTGAGCTAAAGGGAGGATGAAATGAGGATATTTTCATGATAGGAAGTTCATTATGGTGACTCCCTCGAAATGCTGCTAATACTATTTTATTTGGGTGTTGATTTTAAAAAGCATAGCAAAATGGTTGGTTATCCACACACCATCCACATTCACAAAATAACATACACACAAAATGTTAGTAATCTAACCATCCCTAAAAAACTTACCTGTATGTCTTAAAGTCAATGTTTCGTGTCCGACCTGTATTTCGCTCATCAAAGACGGTTCGTTTCTTCCTAGATTCTTTATTATACGAAACTGCAAAAGAAGTGATAGTTTACACAGCTGTGATTATCTAAAGTATTGTCTAGTGAGAGAATTTTTTTTTTTTTTTTTTTTTGTGTGTGTGTGTGTGAGAGAGAGAGAGAGAGAGAGAGAGAGAGAGAGAGAGAGAGAGAGAGAGAGAGAGAGAGAGAGAGAGAGAGAGAAAGTAAGTGTATTTGAATTTCCCATTCGACCCCCCCCCCCCCCATGAAAAATCATCCACTGCATACCCATATAAGTCATCTTCTTTGAGGATTCGTCCCAGTAGTATTCCCCGTGATAACCTGTAACCGGGTCTGGAAGGGTGTCAGAGCTGTTTCTCTCCACACCTGTTGTGCTACAGAAAAACAAAAAACATAAAACGTGTTTAGCTTTATTTCATGACATAATACCCATGTATATCTCTCCATTAACAGTTTCTGTAATTTTAGTATTCAGTTTAAAGATCTACCTGTACAACAATTCGAGAATTACAGTTCATCCGTTACCTGAAGTAATCTGGAGTTTGCATGAATTGGTGTTGTACGTAATAGTACTGTCCACTCAGCATATTTTTACTCTGAGCATCATATTCGATATTCGTTTGCTACAGGGTGAAATAAAGGATCATTGTTATCACACAAAGAATTCTATGAAAATATTATCTTGATAATTTCACAGCCTTCCAACTTTCCCATAAAAGACTTATATAAAAGGATCTCAAAAAATGTGAAATAAACCCATATTTCGAGGAATACTCACCTTTTCCCTATATTCGAACATCCAGTCATAGGTACCTCCTGTGGACACTATACCCATCCATCCCTCGCCACCGTCCAACCTCTCCATGCGATACGGGATGGTAGTATTGCCGTAGTTGTTCGAGAGAATCAGATCGCCTCCTCGGAAGGACTGCGGCTTCACGTTGGTTCCCTTTACGCTGAGTCTGACGAACTCGACAGAGGAGGTGCAGACGGCACCGGGGACCTTTGGAGATATGGATGAGCATCTTAGAACACTTGTTTTTGGTATTATGTGTTGTAAAGATTCTCCATATAGTGTTCTAATTTAAATTGAGAGAGAGAGGAAGCAAGTCCGAAGAACTTACCTCTGGATTCAGAGAGAAATCTGAGACACTTTTCGTACATTCAGGTGGCAGAATACCCGAGACTGGTACAACTTTATTTTCAGCAGCCCCAGACAGTGATCCATCTGCATCGATCCACACTGTTTCATGTTCCCACTTGAACTTCAGCTGTAGGGAAATATTGTGAGATTTAGCAACCTTATGTATCAATATACTAATCACTTTGATATATTTCCTAACCTTCTAACAACCAAGCAACTTCAAAAGGGAGGACGGATTACGCTGAATACCTTGTTAGGCGAGTTTACAAAGGTGAGGCCTTTGACCTGTGCTTGATAACCTCCCTGGAAGACTTTGCACTGAGAGCACCCTGACAGCGCTGTGCACTTGTTGGTATCGAAGTTGTAAAACTCGGTGTCGGCGATGCTGAAGACGGCCTTCTTCGGTGTTATGATTCCGCTAGTTTCATCTCCGCAGCCTTCGGGAGTGAGCGCCGAGTGACCAATGATCACCGAGTTAAAGACTCCTGCAAATAGAAAATGAAAGGTGTTAATGGTCACTTCTCACCGAGTGTATCATCATAGTGTTGAGGCAGTTTTGCAAATGCATTACTGATTTTATAAATGCAAACATACCAGATCCGTTGTCCATTCCGAATCCACCCTCCATCTGCACCATTTCGATGCCAGAAAATTCATTATCCAGAGCCACAAAGTTGTGGAACTGCAGTTGTCCTCCAAACACGATCTCCGCCCCGCGCTCATTCCTCCATGTGGTCAACCCGTCCCATCTGGCAACCTATAGAGGAGTGTTGGGAAGAATTAATAAAGTGCAAGGACATGAAACATTCACATAAGGTTATACTGAGAGAACTGCTGATGGCGCTTCAAAATCGAAAATGAGATGTGTAACTACTATTATTTCGCAGTGATGCTACACTTCCAACAACTGAATACATACCAAATTCCTCCCCCAGCATTCATTGTTTTTTGGGAAGTAGCCGTCCATGGAGAATACCCATAAACCATACCTAGATGCAATGAATACCAGGGACATGTCATTCAGGCTTCATATTCTTTAATAGTTATCATTATCCTAAACATGAATATCACTGCATTTTTTTATATAACCCACAAAGGAACCCAGCCTACCTGCCCATGGAATGCGCCGTGTTATTGCTGAACTCTCCAATGGGCGCATTGTTCTGGCAGATGGAGTTGGTCGCGGAGGGACCTGACGGGTGGCGCTCCAGCCGGTACCAGTAGCCGAAGTGAGTGCCTCCCGCGGCTGCGTTGTGGCGGACGATATTGTTGGGGTGCACGATCTGTGGTTGAGGGAGGGGCTTAGTGCACAACTTTCTTAAAATTGTTAGTAGTAGTTGGGGCTATCATTCGTTATCTTTAATATTATCACTGGTAGCCTTTGCTATTTCTATTACTAGTTTTTTGTCACTATTACTACCACTACTACTACTATTAATGTAGTTGTTATCACAATAGTCAATTGTCATTATCATTATTTTTCTTATCTAGCATAAGGATAAAACCTCTGTAAGTAAATCATATTTTTCAGATGCGAATAATTTATATTCCGCCGGCTCTCTCTGCAAGCATGTGACTACTATCATAAATTATAGTCGTATCCTCTCTGAATTCAGTCTACGACAGGAGTGATCTTAATCTAGCATACATTCAATCACTAGAAACAGTAAGCTAATGATACATACCCAATAGGAGGATGGAGTTACATCAACATTCAGCAACGACGACGAACTTCTTGTGTAAACAGCAAGGTTGTACTGGATCACATTGAACTGTTCCACACCATCCTCAGTGAAGATAGCATGGCCCATGGTATTGTAGACGACGTTCTTCTCCACAGTGAGGTAATCGGCAGCGTGGATGGTCACTGCACGGTTGTACGTACGATGTACGGCGCAACCACGGATGTAAGAGGTGTTGACGTTGCCGACCAAGTGGAAGTGAAGGGGATAGCGACCCAGCTGGAAGGCCTATGGAAAGAAATTAAAGACTGACTATCCATACCGTTTGCTTTTGTCGGCTTACGACCTGTGATATAATTTCCAAAGAGAAATTGACTGGACTGTTGTGTGACCTACCTGTCCAGCCTCCGTGACCTCGACGTATTCGACGCGGCCCTGCACGAGGTCTTTGTTTGCTTCCTTGCCGAACAGCATGACCGTCGCACCGAACTGGGCGCCTCCGATCTCTTCGCCAAACCTTCCGTTAAAGCAAGACTGGACCTTGAACTGACCTGCGGAAGAAGCAGACGAATTGATGGATTGATATTAAATAGACGGTTATCTTGTTCATTATTTCGGATATTTAGAACTATGTGTGTGTATATATACATACCTGTATGTACATACCACCCAACATACATATATGCATATATATATATATATATATATGTATATATATATATATATGTATATATATATGTGTATATATATATGTATGTATATATATGTATATATATATGTATATATATATTTATATATATGTGTGTGTGTGAATGTGTATGAAATGTATAATACTTATAAATATATATATACAAACACACACACACACACACACACACACACACACACACACACACACACACACATATATATATATATATATATATATATATATATATATATATATAAAGATGCACATACATATATCCACACACACACTTATATAAATATAAATAGATGCACATACATACACACACACACACACATATTTGTGTCTGTGCATGCGTGTGCATGTTAAGTGTCTGTCTGTATGTATGTATGTATATGAAATACTTATTTTATCTACTGTATATACACAATATACAGTATATGCTGTAATGTATATAGTGTAAGTAGTGTATACTTTACAGTGTAAGTATACCTGGACGCCAGTCTTCATCGCAAGCCTCAATCTCTTCAACGAAGTCCAAGTTAACGCTGCCTCTAATCTTGATGTTACGTGTGAGGAGGCCGACCTCAGCGCGGGTCTCTACTGTGTGGCTGCCGAAGGTCTGCTCGATGGAGATGTGCTCGAACTCGAGGGGCTCTGTGAGGGTGAGGGTGAGGCCGTCGGCTGACACGGAGGCGATGGTACGCTCTTCGTTCTCGTTGACCATAAACCTGCAACGTGATGGACCAGTTAAAGGTTAACCTGCGGTCTCCATTCTCGCTGTGGTTCTGGCTGGGCTGCCTTTCAGTTTTCTTTTCAGGTCATGTATTTTTTGTTTTCTTGATCGCCATGAATAAAGCTACAGATGTTAATTAAATCAATAGGTACTTTTTGCCGGTTTTGGGTGTTGACACACATTCGCATAAGCACAAAGTAGCTGTGTGAATGTTGCTTAAAAAAGACAACTGCGTATAAATTAGAATAATTCGACAGTAGCCTCACCTGTGCTCAGTTGTAGCAATGACAATATTGTCTCCAGCCTTCCAGCTAACGGGCTGTTTGAGGGTTATTGTAGAGCTGCCTTGAGCTGCCGTGGCTGCCAGGTGTGTCCATGTTACGTCCATGGGAGCTCCATGGAGGTCTAAGGTACCTTCACGCACAGCCAGTACCTGGAAGATGAAATAGAAAATATTGATTACCAGATTATGAATTAATTTCAATGAGTGCAAAATTAGCGACTGCATTTGTATATGTCATCATTTTTAATCAGATTCTAATCATCACCTTTGCTCCGTAATTGGGTAACTCGATAGTCTTTGTGTCGCCATAGAGTTCGATAACAGCATTGCCCATGAATGGCTCTTCCTCGGACCCGATGCTCAGCGATCCTCCCTCGACGACCAGGATGTACTTGGCTCGCAGGATGATCTCTGATGTCGCTTCCTGGTCGAATACCACGTGACCTCCCTTAAGGAATACACGGCATCCAATCTCTCTTACCCTTGATCAGGAGCATTTCGAGGACAGCTGTCGACTCGTCCATGAGAATAGTCTGGCCGTTTTCGATGACAACGAGCTGGCCTTCTGATGGCACGGGCTCTCCGCCCCACGTGAACACTGAACTCCAGCGATCAATGTAAAAGAACTCCCCAGTCTCGTCCTAGGAAGATATTGGTTCGAATTAAGGAAAAGGGGCATCTGGGACTGAACTTGGTTATTATCATCATGTAATTAAAATTTAAACTGAGTGTTGCTTTTATATTTACGATTAGAATATCTTCCATTCCAGATTGAAATTCATATGATACCCACAACTGTAGCAATGCCTTTTCCAGGCACAGTAACCATAACAGGAACCTTCCCGGGTCCATCGTGGGAGTTAGTACTGCAAATGATCTCGGTGCTGCTTTCAGTCACGATGTTGCAAACTGAGCCTCCAATCGTGACTACGTTTCCAGTTGCTCTGTAAAGGAATTAAACTTTGTTTTATGGGAACCAAACAAGAGCACATTTATTCTTCATGTTATATGCAGTTATTATGACAAATGTACGAAAGGCTAAACATGCAAAAAGGTAACTTACGCAAAACCAGTTCCCGTGATGGTAACCTCGGTTCCGCCAGCTGTTCCTCCTCTTGTGGGGGAAACGGAAGTGACGGAAGAGCTTAGAGAAGAGTCATAAGTGAATCCGTCAACAAGCGTCGTGCTTGTAGCGTCGGGATTCGTCACAACAACGTCACACGACTCTGTGCCACTTCCTCCTGGTTGAATAAAACGTGTCTTTTAAGATGGTCGAAAATTATGATGTATTTACAAAACAAAACGTCTGAAAATTAGTAATGAAGATTGCAATAGTTCACTTGTAAAATTTAGCATGGACTTAAGTACCTGGTGTCCTCGGGGGAACGACAAAGGTAATGGAGCCAAAACTGGCAGCAGTGACATCACACGTGGCATTGCATATGGTCACTGTAGTGCCGCCGGCTGGGTCGAAACCTGTGCCAGTCAGCGTCGCTTCCACTCCTCCGAAGCCTCCTGCAGATTCGAATTAAAAATGAGGAAGATTTCAAATCCTCTGATCCATGTTGCAAACGTCTGTACAAATTGAATGTTCGTTATATTAGGATTCTTTTGAGGTTATGTATATTCAGCACATAGACTAGTAAACCAACCTGAAGATGGGCTCATGGAGTCGACTGAAAAACTGTAGGTGATGCTAATCACATTTGAGTACCCATAGAGAACATCTCTTACAATGATATCATAAGTGCCTGAAGCCAGTTCTGGACTCTGCAACAGAAATATCGTTTTTATTAGAGTGCGTGCATGTTACATTATCATGAACAATGTATCATTATCATAAGGTATCATTATGATTTTAATATGGGTTCTAGATAGTGCACGTAAACAACACATGAGGAAAAGCCACCTTGCAAGTAACGGTAGTGGAGGTGGCAGCGACTTCAGTGCAGTTCGATCCGCCGACTGTGACCTCCGGATCATCGGTGGCCAGTTTCAGGTTTGTTCCAGATAAGGAAATGCTTGCATCACAACAAGCAATTGGGGATATTCTGTAAAAGGAAATGTCCTTTGCAATAAAATAAAAACGATGATAATGGTAATAACAATAATAACGATGATGATGATGATAATAATAATAATGATAATAATGATTATAACAATAGTAATAATGATAATAATAGTATTGATAATAACAATAATGATAATAATAATAGTATTCATAATAACAATAAAGGTAATAATAATAGTATTAATAATAACAATAATAATAAGAAGAACAACAATAACGATAATAATAATCATTGTAAATGGATGACGAGAGGAAGTGCGCCCTGAAACTCACGGGTCACTGGAGAGGACTGGGGTCTTAGCGGAGTCGTAGGTGAAGTCAGTTGGCGAGTTGGTTGTAATTCCTCCAGAAGTAACTGCCACCGACGCAACACCAGCTGCGTGGACTGGGGTGAGGCACGTGATGGTGTCAATGGTTTCTGTCTGGATATCGCACTCCAGGCCGTCCACGGTTACATTCAGATCTCCTGGAGTGAAACTAGAGCCCGAAATGGGAAGAAAGGCGCCGCCATTGACGCTGCCCTCCGTCGGGGATATTGTGGATACAACGGCGGCCGTTGTGATGGCTCCTACGGCAGAGTCGACGGAAGCATCGCCGAGACCCTCCACCGACAGTGAAATAGCATAGCTGCCAGCTGGGAGATCGCTCGTATCGCAGACAATTGTGGTGTCCGTGACTGAAGTTGGCGTGCACTCATATGTGGTCTGTGATGCTTCTCGTTTCTCTCGCACCACCTCTGTGACAGGCGCTTCTGCCTTTGCGACGCGTTTGCTACCTCCGATCCTCCACGCTCCGAGGGCCTTCGATTCCTCGAAGTTTCTCGCATTTGTTTTCGTAAATGTGCCCCAGAAATGGCTGTCCGCTCCCATATCGTCAAAATGGATATCACAAAGACAGCATCAGGACTGGTGGATGTTGTCCGGATACAGGAGCAGACGCTATAATGATCAACCTTCACTATCCTTGGTATGAATCAGTCAAACCTCGAATCTGGAGAAGTTGTGCTGTATAATCCAAATGTTATAGGTTTATAAAGGTTTAATTTCATTCCGTTTGTTATACTGGATATTCTTGGTGTGACATAGTGTCTGTTTTATTTTGCTTCTAAGTTATCCCCTATGTGCAAGGAATGGCCAAGGTTGGTGTCACCCAGTAGTGGCAGGAATCAAGGGTGGTGTTAGAATAACAGTGGACCTGAAAAAAATAGATAACCAGGTGGCACGCCAACCTTACCCATCGACAACTCCACATACTGCTATTAGGATTGGTCATCCGTGAGCCCAATATTTTACGACCTTAGAGGCTTTACATGGATACTGGCAAATTGAAGAGAAGAGAACCAATATTTGACTACGTTTATGGCGCAGTGTGGCCAGTACCGTTTTTGCCGTGGACACATGGAATTCGCTGCTACAGGTGTTGACTTTGGTTGCAGAGTTGGCACAGTCCTGGGCAATATAGAAAACTGTGGCAATACTGTGGATAACATATAATTATAGGATTCTGACCATGAAACACATTGAGACAAGGTTTTGTTGTGATACCGAGAGTATGGTATCATCCCTTATGAAGAAAAATTTCTGCTTAGCAGTGCCATTAGTGAACTGTGTGTACAGGCCTCTCAAGGGGTCATTGTCGCTGATAAAGAGAATATTCGAGCTATTGCCGACTTCACGAAACCTGCTAATCTGACTGATTTACAACCATTCATGGAATCAACTTGGCAAATAGAGTCAGCAGATCATGATGCTGCATTTGAACAAGCATAGTAAGCTTTAATCCCCATTTTATGCTCATAATGGATCACCGATCACTGGGGCTGACCTAAAACTTTATACACTAGATGCGATAGAGAACTCACGACTCAAGTAACTGAGAGAAAAAAATGCCGTATATATATTCACTGCTACTTGGAAAAAGGGAAAGGAACTGTTCATCCCAGATGCATTGTCACATGCCCCTGGGGATCATCCAACACCAGAAGATGACCTGAGCAATGAGTTGAACCACTATGTAAGGAGCGTAATGAGTGAAGACTTTGTGTTGTTGAAGGTACTACCTCAGCACCACAAAGCAGTGACCTAGTGATCGTCGAAATGAAAGAAATATCTCCTAACGACCCAACCTGCACCAAGCTCCTCGATAGGGTTACTAAAGGATTCCCCACCAGCTGTTATGAACTGAATGGCGACTTTTTCCATTTTAGAAAGAGCCAGAGCAATTCTATGCAGTTGATGAACCTGTACTCTTTGAACTGAGAGTTGTAGACCCCTCTGCTCTTTGAAGATAGCCATCGTGGAATAGAAGCAACAAAGCGTTTGGCATGATAGACTGTGTAGAGGCTTGGAATTAATTTCAACATTACAAGCACTGTTAGCCATATGAACCATGTCAAGTTATGTTGCCAAGTCAGCAGCAAGATGTTACATGACGCTAATCTCTTTAGTTTATGGTTTATGTCGATATATTGTCTGGACTATGGCAACGATACGACAACGTCCTCTACGATCTGGATCTTCAGAAAGATCTTGTGAGATTGTAGTGGTCCTGTATGACTGCAAATGGATGAAGAACTAGCTGTGAGTTTCAAGATTTCCTTCTTAGATTGGGACTTTTTCATGATATATCTACACCTCACTACCATCAGGGGAACAGTCATGCTAAAGCAGCAGTCAAGTCAATGAAGCATATGATACTAAAAGTCGTACCTAATAGAAACTTATATATAGTTATTCGACTGTGGACTTCTAGAAATTCGAAATATGTGTGGATGACCGATCTCCAGCACGGTTGGACATGCGTTCCAGCTTATGCCATATTGTTTGTGCTTAGAGTGGCAAGTGAATGCAGAATACTGTGAACGACGTGCAGTTGCTTTCAAGAAACCGGCATAGCACAGTGCAACGCCTACGCACGAAAGCTGCCACTCCTGACATAGGGACACATTATGTCTGATGGGTCAAGGTAACAAGAGACTACCTCGTACAGACGACATCAGGAGTTCTCTGGCGAAATCAACGTTTCCTACAAGCAGAAATCTGATCCTATTGTGGGTGTACAATAAAGAATAACAACTCAAAGCCAATATCCAAAGATGTATCAATCACGTACAGCGTTCCGACCCCAAGACGGCGTCGCAGAACGCAGCAAGATGGTTCAAGATGACGTTTTGAACGAATTGCACAAATTCGCACAAAAAGACATTTATGAACGGGGGAGATGTGTTATATATACGTATCCCAACTTAGTATATGAAAATGCTGACCGCATAGCCTCCAAGCCCAGGAAACACATATGTATAAATATACGTATAAATGCTTATACTTTTGTAAGGGATTTATATGTTATCTAATGATAACAAAGTGGGCTTGGAGTTAATGAAATTAGCTAATCTCATTATTAATTTTACCTAGAGTCACAGACTCGCTCATCAGAGCTTCTCTAACGACTCCCTCACGGATATATATATATATATATATATATATATATATATATATGTAAACATATATATGTATATATATACACACATATATATATATATATATATGTATATATAAACATATATACATATATATGTTTATATATATATGTATGTACACACACACACACACCCACACACACACACACACACACACACACACACATATATATATATATATATATATATATATATATATGTATATGTATGTATGTATATATATACATATATATCTATAAATGTGTGTATATATATCTGTATATATATATATATATATATATATATCTGTATGTATGTTGTTTGTTTTTTTTAACAGCCATTCATTCCACATAGGCCTCTCTCAGTTCAAAATTGAGAGGTTTTATGGCAGTGCCACCCTTGCCTGATTGGATGCCCTTCCTAATCAACCGCGGTTCGGCGCGCTAACACCTGTGCCACGGCGGTGACTTCCCCTACGACACCTGGGTTTGACTTTTCAAGGCGATATGTCGTTTTCTCGGGCTCGAGCCAGCAATCTGAGCGCAGGCATTCTTACGACCGCCGCGACGGGGAATTGAACTCGGGACCACGAGGGTCGGAGTGCAGTGCTCGTATGTATGTATATATGTATATATATGTATATCTGTATGTACCTGTATATACATATATTTATAATATATATATTTATATATATGTATATATATATATATTACATATATATATCTGTGTGTATATATATACATATATATATAAATATATATATATATATATATATAGATATGTATATATATATATATATATATATATATATATATCTGTTTGTGTATATATATACATATATATATGTATATATTTATATATGTATGTATAATTATATATATATATGTATATGTATATATATACATATATATATGTATATATATATATTTATTTATATATATATATATATATCTGTATGTATATATATACATATATATATATATATATATATCTGTATGTACATATATATATATAAATATATATATATATATATATATATATATATATATATATATATACAGCAGCAGCACACAAGGATTACCCAGTCCTTAGGCGACTGGGGAACCTACCGGCTCCCCTGTAGATCTCCAACTTCAGTCTCCATCATCTGTGGGCACTCACACCCACAGTCACTCCCCAAAGTGATGAAACACTTGTCCAAATAGTAGATGCAAAAATCCCATCTGCAATGCCATCGCATAAAAGGACACATTCGTAAGACAGAGGGGTAGAGACACGGTAGACAGGCCAAGCCACAAAGGGTCCAGCTCCACCACCTCGTCTTCTACCCGGGGGACCCACACGGGGGTCTCTTGTGGGGTCTCATATCAATCTACATAAAAAAAAACAGCAAGCTAAGACCCCTTTCATTTACCCGCCCAAGACCATATCTCATCTTGCTCACATCTGGTGACAGCTGTGCTCCCAACCTCACGTATCGCTCATACATACACATGTATACATATACGTGTATACACTCAAGCACATATATAAATATATATATATATATATATATATATATATATATATAT
>NC_061820.1:14116612-14141612 GCF_019202785.1 Penaeus chinensis
TGTATTGCATATATATACATATACATCTGTATGTATATATATAAGTGTGTGTGTGTATGTGTGTGTGTGTTTGTGCAGGTATGTATGTAACGCACACACATACATATATACAAACATATACATGTATATATACTTACATACATACATGTGTGTATATATACACATGTATGTATTTAAGTTTATGTACATGTATATATAGATGTGTGTGTGTGTCTTACATACATACATGCACACACACACACATACATATATATGACTATACATACACACACATATATAGATATATATGTATATATATACAGATATATATGTGTATATATACATATATGTATGTATATATACAGATCTGTATATTCATACATACATATATATACACATATATATAAATGTGTGCATATATGTATGTATTTATACAGCTGTGTATTTACATACATACATATATATACACATATATGTGAATGTGTGTGTGTGTCTGTGTGTGTATTATGGGGATCTGAACTATCTCTTGAAATATCCAGATCATGATGTACGTGATGAACAAATACGTCACGGAGGAAACACAGTACTTGTATTCAACCGACCCCGAGGAGAGAGCACGGGTGGACCGAATGCTCTTCTTCGACATGGGGACGCTGTACCCGCCATCAAGGAGTACTTCGAAAGTGCCGTTTTCTCTCTCTCACTTTTTATTTTTCGTTTCTTTCTTCCTGTTTTCCTCTTTCATCTTTTCTTTTTATTAATTTGTGCATTTAATTATTTTTGCTTTAGTGTGATTAATTATATCTATTTATTTTTTACTCTTGTTTTTCTTGTATAATAGAATTTTCATGGTGGGTTAAATCAGTTTAATTTCATGTTGAGTTGTGAATAAAGTCTGTTAGAACACAAATTCCCAATACAATATTACATTGCATGGAATTCGTTGAATGTCTGAAAAAAAAAAAGTTTGCCGAAAATAAATATTTACTGACTCGTTCACTCATAAGCGAACTGTGGAAAGTGCACTTTGACGCGGAAAAGTATGAAAATAAAAATGCTGAATATCAACATTTAAGTTCATTGACATTTACAATTATACACTTATGCATGTGTTGGTATATATGTACACCCACACACATATATATACATATATTTGTGTGTGTGTGTTTATATATGTATATGTATATATGTTTATATATATATGTGTGTGTGTGTGTGTGTGTACTTGTAAGTATATGTGTGTATACATACATGCATTCATATGTATGTTTATGTATATATATATATATATATATATATATATATATATATGTGTGTGTGTGTGTGTGTGTTACACACAAACATGCACACACATATATACAGATATATATGTATATATACATATATATGTGTATATACATACATATACATATAAATACAGATATACATATATTTATATATATCTATGCACACACACATATATGTGTGTGTGTGTACATTGAAGGGATCTGAACTATCTCTTGAAATATCCAAAGGGTTTCGCTAAGGTATTTTAGGTCCTTAAACGAAGTATATTAATGGAAAAGACTGTGATGACAAATAACAGAGCCTCGAACCTTGTGTATATATCCGTGAGAGAGTTCGTGGAGAAGCTCTCTGACGAGCGAGTCTATAACTTTAGCTAAAATATTGAGACTAACTAATCATATTGGCCCTAAGCCAACTTTAGTATTATTAGATAAAATACATTTTCCTTACAATATGTTGTCCGTGGTTTCTTTACTTTGGGTATTATTTGCATTAACCTTTGGTTCTTTTTATTTTGGTATCCTCTGGGAAATATATTATATCGGGCATATTAAAACAATACTGCATTTTCATAATAATATTCTTCAGAATGTACATATCACACACAAATACACTTGAAAACGTAAACGTAATGGTAGGCATTCGTCATGAGTACCGTCACTGAAGTGTTGGTGGACGAAGGAGTGAAGTGTCCAGTCCAAAACTGAGGTAGGATAGCCCAGGTAAAGCGAGGTAGCCACTGGTGGAGCGGGCTGCAGCTATCAGTTATACTCGGCTCAAATAGAGGCTGCAATAAATAGTTCAAGTTAAAAATAGTTCCATTTCTCACTTAATTTTTCCCACGTCACTTCACAGCACTTTATTTCACTTCATTTCAATTCACTTCACTTCACTTCATTGTATCTGGATCATATCAATTCACTCATTATTAAATATATACAAAATACAAGAAAAATAAATGAACTTACAATGTGTTCAGGTGTGGAGCTCGGAGTGGAGTGGCAAACCATAGAATGACAACCACTGACGATGGTTGACATGAGGCTTTGGTGGGGTCGAAGCTGCCATCCGAACGGGTGGAGGCGAACCAAAGGGACACTTACACCTCACACACACACCACATACGCACAACACATACATTCAATAATGCACAGCTTAAATTTAGTGAAACCATCACTAAACAGAAGAAACCCTTAACATACGTATACATTCACATATATCTGTGTCCTGGGTTTGGAAGCTCAACGGTTAACAGGGGATACGTACATATCACACAACTCAAATAACTGCTGACAATAAAATCCACTTTCCTTTGACCGTGAAGTTAACTGAAATCGTTTTCATTTCGTCCTGTTTCCATAATATCACTATTATCTGCATTATTCTTCTCATTATTAGCATTCTTTCCCCCACCATATAATCATGGCCTTTTGTTGATATCATCATCCATGTATTTATTGTTATCTGTTTATTAGCTAATATTTATGTTATTCTTCTCCCCGCAATTTCATTATAAACTTGATCGAGTTTTCATTGTCACCATCCGGTATTTTCCTTCCACTGTTATCTGTAAATTTATGGTCATTATGTTTCTATTATAATCCTTGCCCTTTGCAGTTAAATCAATTATACCGACACCGCGCCATCAAGATGTACGTGATGAACCAATACGTTACGGAGGAAACACAGTACTTGTATCCAACCGACCCGGAGGAGAGAGCACGGGTGGATCGAATGCTCTTCTTCGACATGGGGACGCTGTACCACGCCATCAAGGAGTACTTCGAAAGTGCCGTTTTCTCTCTCTCACTTTTTATTTTTCGTTCTTTCTTCCCTTATCCTTTTTCTTCTTTTCTATTTATATGTTCTTCTATTCTTTCTCCTTTTCATTCTTTTAAGACTTGTTTTTGCTGTAGCTTGATTAATTATATATATATATATATATATATATATATATATATATATATATATATTATTTGTTCTTCTTATATCTTGTATAACATAATTTTCATGGTGGGTTAAATCAGTTTAATTTCATAATAAGTTGTGAATAAAGTCTGTTGAAATATTAAAAGCAATATAACACAAATTTCCAATATGATGTTACTGTAGAGGGACACATTGCATTGAATTTGTTGAATGTCTGATAAAAAAAAAATAGTCTGCCGAAAAGAAATATTTATTGACTCGTTCACTCATAAGCGAACTGTGGAAAGTGCACTTTGACGCGGAAAAGTATGAAAATAAAAATGCTGAATATCAAAAGTTAAGTTCATTGACATTTAAAATTATACACTTATGTATGTGTGTGTATATATATGCACACACACACACACACATACATGTATTTGTGTGTGTTTATATATATGTATATATGTATATATGTTTATATATACATATATATATATTGAAATACATATGTAAGTTGTGTACATATATATGTGTGTGTGTCTTTGTGTTTGTTTTTATATATATACACATAAGAATATACATATAAAATGTGTGTATATATGCTCTTTTAATTATCTAGATATTTAACAGTTGAAACTCATTAAGTTCAAAATATATAACATTCTTATTTTTTCATGTGTGTGTACTACATATACAGTAGATAGATAAATATTCCAGGCCCAGAAATGTATATATATATATATATGTGTGTATGTATATATGTGTATATACACACATATATATAATATATATATAATATATAACATACCACACTAAAAGGAAGAAAACGATCATATAACAGTTGCACTTTAAACCAAAGGTGACACGTTATATATGCATCAGTATTACTGCTGTGTTTATGTTATATATTCTAAGGCACGACTAATCGTAACAGATTTTTGGTACGTAAAAGGCTGATGTTGTGGTCAAATTTCGTAGGGAAATGAATTTTCTTTCTTGAGCGTTATTCACACCACTATTCTGTCACAAAAATATAGCTCATAAGGAATTTTTAATAAATTGTTTTTCTTATTTCATAAAAAAAAAAAAAATGCAGTGACGTGAATGCTCTGTTACTAATACGTTGCCCTTTCAATTCCTGTGTGTGCCCGGGTAATTTTGCCTTTCATTGATTGCCTTTCATTTAACTCTGGAATTATTTACATACAATCAGTGTTTTATTAACCCTTTCCTCATTACAGGACATCATTTCAATAAAAACTATTGAAATTCATGAATGCTAAACTTTTCTCTTGGTATTTCCCTTTTCTTCTGTACTTGTGCCTCTTATACAGTTAATGTGAATTTATGTTTAAAAAGAATCCTTAGTTAACTTTCGACTTGCGCGTCATGTCTGCCTTTTCACTCTGGGTTTAGACAAATGCTTGATATCTTGTAGGTTCTACTATCCATCAGACCTCAACCCCAAGACCCCAATCTTCATAATTGCTATAACAATGGTCTTCCAGCTGGTGATGTACGGATGGATACGGCAAATTATCTTTATTAGACACAAGTTCCGAATATCAGAAAAAATATTGTATGAATGATTTCTCGCATCTATAGTCTTTTACTGACGAATGATTCTTTACGTCTATAGTCTTTTGCTGATGAGCACTGCCTTGCCTGTATCTATTGTCCTTTGCTGATGAATAATGCCTAATATCTATAGTCTACTTTACTTTAGATATGTGGTTGGTAAAGCTAAAGCTACATAAGTAGAGAAAATGAGAAAGAACGCGCAATATATCGAAGGCTTTTGTTTCCTTCTTGTCCAGCTGATTAATGCGAAGTGCCCATATTCCCTGGTTCGATAATTAAGAACTTCATTTCGCAGTCGAAAAACAGTAGGTTTACAAGGTGGACAACACTCTTCTCCAACTATTGGCATACAGCTTCATGAATCATGCGATGAAATGTAGTGTCATGCAACTTTACAGACATAGACATAGACACAGAGTTTTTACTTCGTTTCCTTCATACCTTTTCAATTTGAAGTCAACTATTAGTTTGCAAGTGCAGTTTGTGAGTAAAAATGTCTATTATTACTTAAGGGAAAAGAATATGAAATACTCCAAGGAAAGGTTCAGAGCTAAATTTTATTTCTCATTTCATACACGACGAACATTCTGCTACCAAAGAAATATTTTAAAAAATCACGATTGAATGGTTTATTGCATTAACACAGATGTTTTAGCAACTTCTAATGATAAGGATGACTTTATAGCATCCTTCTAGCATGTCTTTACATGCTAGAAGATACGTTTAAAACGTGATTTGTAGATTTTGTACCTTAGAAACCAAAAAGGAACCCACATACAGAAAATGAAATACAGTATTTTTCACAATTGTACTTCTTGTCCTTGCCAAACTTCCTCTAGGCGATCACGTATTGTTTCACTTCGATGAACCGCCTCACTTTACAGTTAAACCACTTTCCATTGTCCACCTTTATCTTCTCTAACCAGACGGTCCTCCTGTTGATCTTGAATTTGATTTTCCTTGTCCTCAGCTTCATGCAGAGGGACTCGATGGCAGCGCTTAGATTCGCCTTGCTGCCTTGTGCCTGGCGAAAACATCAATATTAATAAGTTTCAGTTACATAAAGTTGTTGCAACTTTTACTATCACTGCAACTGTTACCACTACTAATAATATTAAGGCTTATACTACTAACACTGCAACTTGTACTACAACTGCTACTACTTATATCAGTATTAATGATGGTTGCCATTATTTGCATTGATATTGATTATCATAATAATAATACACTGATGATAATGATTAGAATAATTATGAGGATTATCAGTTTTACCATCATCATTATTATCATCATTGTTATCATTATCATTATTATTACCATAACTATTAAAATAATTATGATAATTATTATGTGCGTAAAATAAAAGTTATTTTCTGAGGAAAAGATTCTCTTACATCCACAGAGAAAATCAGCTTCCTGCCGGTTTTCAGTTCAGGGTTATGCCAGTACACGTCTCCTATGTTTGAGATCTCAGCCATGACCTTATTTTCGAACTGTTATTAGAAAAGAAGATTTGGTTAGTTATTTCTCCTGAAATGATACCCAACTGTAACAAATATGTATGTTTGTATGCATGTTTTTTTTTTTTTCTTTCTTTCTTTTCTTTTCTTTTTTGTCTCAATTTTTTTTTTTTTTTTTTTTTTTCTCTGGCATCTTCTTTTTTCTCTTAACTTACCACTCTGTATATATTACTTCACTCATCTTCCTGGACTATTATGAATATATAACTTTTATCCTTATTTCTCTAAGACTTACCATTGCTATATCTTTCTTCACTCCCTTACTGTTGATGCCTTTGACTCTCATCTTAATTGCTGTGTTTGTGGCGTTCTCGGGCATTTCGAAATCTAAGACCGGTATGACTGTAAAATATAAAAGGGAGTTATATATACCACGTTCACATTTTTTAGGCCCCCCACCCCTTTATACACTAATTCACAGACTCGTAGTAAGTGCTTAGAGAGAGAGAGAGAGAGAGAGAGAGAGAGAGAGAGAGAGATGAAAGACAATGGAAAGAGACTTAAATTAGAGAAAATAGAAAAAGAGAGAAGAAACTCGAAAAACGGCAACCACTTACCGTCCGTTACACCAGCAACGGTAATGCCAGCTGGTGTGATCAGGCTCTTGACGGAAAGACGGAATCTCCTGAGCGATTTGCCCACTCGAAGGCCGTCAATCGAGAAGCTGGCCACGTCCTCATCTTGGAAAGTGAACCTGAGAAGAAAACGTTTGTTCATGGGGGTAATACAGCGCCTGGATTATCTTTAGTCAAAGAAAATCCTTTAACTTCCCTCTGGTTACTATTAATCTAGATGTATTTACTCAGATTTACGGTGGCTCATCCCGAAACCTTCCAAGAGCAACTAGAAAACACAATGGCACAGGTCATCAAAAGTTCTACACGGAATTCCCGGGAGTAATAGGAAACCTACATGTTTAATCTGCTTACTATCAGAGGGTAACGATCAGTGGCCCATTTCCATTCATATTCCAAAAGAGTTAAACTTGAACAAAATATAATACTCTTTCAGCTTACTTTGTATTGCCGCTGAGTTTTGACCTTTTCTTCGCCCTCACTTCACCATTAATACTTTGACCCTGAGGATGTATAGTAATGTATTAATTTTCCTGTTAGTTGACGATGGAAAATATATGGTTTTTACATTCTCATTTTCCGGAAAATATCAATAAGAAAATATGAAAAATGCCTGAAACTTTACATTTACAACTTACTATAAGCATTGAGCTGTCCATAATACTCCCTGTATCAGCGTCAATAAGAACAATGTTAAGACTGAAATCTTGGTTGAGTACGATATATTCTGGAGCCTCAATCTTCATCTTAATCGTCTTTGGTTCAACCCTGTAAAGAGGATTGATTAGATACAAACGCAAGATGCAAAACACATACATAAGCACGTGCGCGCATGCATACAGCAGTATAGACTGTATATGTATATATATATATATATATATATATATATACATATCGATATATTATATTTATACATATCTATATATCATATATAAACATATATGTATATATATTTACATATATATATATATATATATATATATATATATATATATATCATATGTACATATATGTATATATATGTTTATAAATATACATCATTTCTTGCGATGCCAGATTAGAATTCAAGTTGATTTGAAAAGTCATGACATGCACGTTTGTTTCATTACACATATACTATATATATACAATATGAGTGAGAGCGCGCGCGTGCGGGTGCATAAGTGTGTGTGAATATTTTGCTTACTAACAAACAGCAAGAAAAACGACTCACACAAAGGACTGGTCAAGGGAGACAGAAAGGTCTGGTGCCGAGTCCGGACTCGTAACCATGAAGGACAAGCTGTAACCCTGGCCCGGGAGACTGACGCCGAGGTTCCTGAAGGTCGCGGCCCCATCCTCGTAGGGTACCGTTGTGTTGCCCAAGAGGGTTGACCTCGAGTCCCCGCCGGAGAGGAAGGCCGTCATCATCCAGGGGTCGCTCTCTCGGCCCAGCTCAGAGATGGGACTGCCCTGAGGAAGAGAGTAGAGCGAATGATTGGCTGGCTCTGCGTCCCCGTTTTGTAATCACACCTGTGTTGGATATATTGAATAATGAGTCAAGATAAAGCCAATGATTCACGCAACGGAAGAGAAAAGAATTTCATACTTCATCTGAAAGGACGACGACAACGGGTTGGTCAGCAAACGGAGTAAGTGCTTTAACTGTGATCGGAACTGCTTGCTCTATAGAAGAGGCACTAGGCTGTTCGTAGGCGGTGCCCTTAATGCTCTGGTTCAGTGCCAACAGGTCTTCCTGCTGTTCCAAGTTGCTGTACAGAATTCCGTTTTCTGTGATTTGCTGACCAAATTCTGGCGTTGCATAGCCGGTTGGCACTTTGGGCTCAACTAACGGTGGGCTGACCTGCAAGACAGTAACATTATTTTTTTTCTCAGTTCACTGAACCAAATTTCGCAACTGCCTTTCTTGTCTTTGTGTTATATGCATATACAAATATCTCTGTTAGGTATGGGAAATGGAAATCGGAAACTTTACCAGCAGTGTCTTTATGGTGAAGTTGCAAACCTCACACACACCGGACTGGAAGGTGTTCACAGCTTCTACCATGATCTCCTCCAAATCTGCACGGGTCAGCATTTCTGCCTCAGTCCCTTCGATTGCGCTCGAGCTGTTGGACGCGTCGGTCGGTGGACTTGCGATCTCAAACTGGAAAAAGATGACATGGATACGTTTTAGGTGCCTGTTCTCTGTCTGCCTATCTGTCTATGTCTCTCTCTGTCAATCTCTCCGCATTCATTCATTTTGCTGAGCAATACTAGACATTCAGTTGCTCACATTTGCGAAACAGAAATTCATATATATCAATACAATACATCAGAATAGTATTGATATATACTATACAACCCCACTAAGGCCAATTATCGTCTGCTGCTGTTGATTCTTACCTCTACCTGAACGACCTCCGAAGCTGCCCTCTTCCTCCTCCTTCCGGAACTCTCGCTGATGATGTTGGTGACTCTGATATTTTCCGGTGCGATATTTAGCAAGAGAGCCAAATTCTGCACGAGGTTCTCTTCGAAGAAATTGTCGGGGTCGACCACAATGCCCATGGAGAGGATTATTGTAGGGGTCGTTGTAATATCTATCACAGACCCGCCTCGTAGGACGACATGAAGGAGTTTTTCTTCTCTTTGCAGGTAATTGGTTCCTACAGGCTGGGGAAGAGAAAGAAAGTAGAACTACGAAGGGGGAAATCGGTGCAAGACAGCTTGCGAAATAATCAGAGCTAAAGGGAAAGAAAAGATAATAAAAAACACACATCAGATAAAAATAAATAAAAAAGTATATGAATGAATAAATAAAAGTTATCCCAAGAGAGATGAGTGAGGCCGATGAGCAAGGTAAGGGATACAAGACATGAAATGACGATACTTACATCAGTGATGGAAGGGAAGAACGAATCGCTTCCTGGAAGAAGCTGGTAATTTGCTGGATATAGGGAATTGTCAATGTTGGTTGGAGGGACATACACGCCATCAACAGATATATCGAATCTTTGCATCTTCGGGAAGTACATGCGAAGAAGAACGGCCTCGCTGGGATCCGTGTGGAGCAAGTGGAATCGGATGACCTGTGACAATGTGTCCTGCTGGTTAGTCTCCCAAAATGGAGAGGGCATTTACATCATAATCGTCTGAGCTTTCCTAAAAATATTTGTACATGTTCTCGGTGATAAAAATAGGTCATCCTTGTCTTTACTTACCTGAGGTGGAGTACTAGTCATAGCCATTTCGTAAGTATGCCCTGTAGCCACAACAGCATAGAAAGTGGAAATTCTCTCCTGACAGGTATAGCCGAAGCACCATCCGCGATCCATCGGCCCATTCAGTAGGTCCACATAACCGTTCACGCCTGGATGTGTAAGGAATTCCCAATGTTTGGTAATAATAACATAGAAACATCATCGGATAGCTATACAAATCAGTTTAGTAATCTTGTGTTAATTAGTATCTGAGATAGGTCACTATCATTGGGTACTAGGATCATCTTACCTGGGTTTGCAATGAGACCAATGGGAGACAAGCGACGAATTTCTGTGTCTGTATCCATGCTTTCAATGACCATCATGCGGTGCCTAAGATTCGTGCACTTCCACGCTCGCCACTCCGCCATGAGAGTGCAAGAGTCATCACGAATAATTCCTGTCCAAGAATTGAAGGATTATTGATTCTGATACCTGATCAACCACACTGCTTGTGATGAATATGTTTTAAAAAAATCTAAACAGAAATCTCAGTTTTATGAATCAATTTTAGGTGAAAACAATTACACACCTTTCTGTGGGAACTTTTCTGCTGCTGTAATGATACTGCCATCGGAATTTTGACGAAGAGGGACTGGAATCCTGTAATCCCCGACTCCGCGATTTGCATCTCCATCCCACTCGAACTCGGCCTGCGAGGTGGCGGTGGCACCAGCAGCACCTTCAGAAAGAAGAGGAAATGAGGTCTGATTCAAGGTGAATGTGCTGTTGAAATAATAATATGCTGAAATAGGAAGATATTTTAACTAAGACGTAATGATGAGGAAAATATCTAGATGATTTATCTAGACGACTACAGAAGGAAAATGCTAATGTGCTGTTGAAATAATGTTTTAATCCAGAATGGGAGAGTAACATTATGTTATGGGGTCTGCTAAAAAATAATTATGCTTTGCTGAATGGCTGAACAAGAGATTCTAAAGGCCCTATATATTTAAGATAGTACTCACCAAGAAAAGTGCCATCATTGTCAGTAATTATAACCTTTTTGTGGCCATCGCAGTCCATGTCCACACAGTCTGAAGGGTTCACTCTTCCAAGGTTGGGTCTGTTAGAATTGAGAGAGTTAATCATCATTACTCTCGTTTTTCCTTCGAGATATAATTTCTAATACCAGCATTGTAATTATCAAGTTTATTTCCTGAAGCCTGCATGGAACCTGACAGAACTTGGACTTACTCGAACAGGAAAAGCTTGTTATTTTCCGTAGTGTCGAGGAAGGTCAGGCCGCTAACGAAGACCGGGTGGATAGCATCATCTGCGTCTCTGTTGGATATCATGGCAGCATCCTTTCCACAAGAGCGAGTGGCATAGTTAGCGAACTTGACGTTACTGATGTATGTGGCTCCATTGATGGCTGGGTAACTGGATGCTTCGTGGAATGCATGCTTGGGAGCCACTGTCATGGAAAGGTTTTTTTTTTTTTAATACAGGAAAGAGTCAACTGCGAGATAATAATAACTTTCATGGAAATAACTTCAACTAAATTAAAAAAAAAAAAAATCAGTGAACAAAGCTGTGGTATATTAGTAAGGAAAAGACTTACTGTTGACTTCTGAGACAAAGGCCGCCAGCATCACTCCAGCATTTCCCCCATCAATGCCTTTTGTCCACAGATTCTCAAAGAAGTTCTGAGCATTGGATTGCGAGTCGTGGTAAGTACAGTCATAAGATGGTGATGCTCCGATGAACAAGGAATTATCTGTAGTTGCAGTTTTCGTTAATACTATGTGGCTCAATGCATGTGGAGCATAAATGATCTGGTTTGTTCCAATGAGGCTGTCAGCACTAATCACCTGTAGTAAACCAAAAAGAGGTGAAAGTTAGTGAAATTCGGTCCAGTACAATTAATTACTATGTTCTCTTTATCTGCTGTTTTATTTTACAGTTTCCTTTCTTGTTACTTATTGTATCTTTTTATTTCAATGGTTTCTAGATGGATCGAATTCACTGTGAAACATTTTAAAAACTCACGTTTGTTAGGTGGAGGCTTGCATAACTTTGCATGTAGAAGGCTGTATCGGTGATTCTCCATGCGTAAAAGTTATTGATCCTTCTGCAATCCATAGGTTCTGGGTTTCCTTTTTTCCATAACTGCAAATATATGGAAACATAGATAGGAAGATCCAGATAAACGCAGTAGTCCTTTACATATAATTAAGGAAAAAGTTATACACTAACATTACTTCTTACTTACCATAACACCATATGTCGCACCATGGACTTCATTGTCGACCCAGTTAGTGGACTCTTCACAAAGCTCTCCATAGGTACGGTAGCCAGCAAGCTCAGATCCTTGTGGAATGAAAGAGAAATTGAAATTGTAAAAAAGTGAAAAAAAATTATGCAGGCTTCTCAGTGTGAATTCTAAATGATGTTTGTGTATCACCAATGTATAGGTCTGAAAGGTTTGATTCCATCCTTACCAGCAACAACATTGCCCTGTAGTACAGTTCTAGAGGCTTTATTGAGGTAGAATCCGCCTTCCCATGGCTGGTACTGAGATTCTGATTCGCCGTTGTATGTGCCAGGGAAGAACAAAAGAGATACCAAGTTGTAGCGGAAGGTGTTGTCCTCACCCTCGTCGACGATGCCTGTGGACAAAGAAGTGTCAAGTGATGTATGGTATTTGCCAAACTTAGTAGTCAAGTTACACAAGAGTAATACACATTCGAATGTTCAAATGCAGCCATGTTCCGTACTCACTAGAGCCAACGGTATAGTAAACGACGTTATTTTCAACGACGAAGTTGTTTGAACTGAAGAACCCAATAGCACTGTTGAAGTTCTTGTTGAAGCTACACTTCTTCACGTAGTTGGAACCATCGTCAGTTCCCAGACTATGGAAAGCTAAGGAGAACCTTGGATCGGTGGATTCTGAGAAGTCCTTCTGACCCATGTTCTTAAATTCTACACAGGAAAGCTGAGCACTTCCTGTTGACAAATGTAAAGCACATTAACAAAGAACAGGAAAACTGTCAAACGTATATCATTGCATGCCTCTTTACATATTATTTGCTCTCAGCTTGGTCCCATTTTCTCTTTTGCTCCTTTACCTTGATAATCAACACCTTCTGCAGTCAATGAGGAAACGAGGATGCGACCTCCAAAACCTTCTGCATTTAGCCCTGCATAGTCACTGCCTTCGATGACGATATTGTGAGTGAGAAGGCCAACCTCACCAGCCATTATGTATTGAGTTCCATCAGAAAGTGTGTGAGTCTCGCCTAAGAGAGAATAGAAAAGTGTACTGATAAAAATATTGTCATACATAGATAGCAATAGCCTGGTAATTCTGTACAATGCTGCTGCTGGATGATAAGTGACTATTTATTATATATAAAAATATATAAGACCTATATGATGACCTCAAATCATAAAGGAAATAAGGAAGATTTCACAAAGTGCACTAGATCACAGAGGTTTATTATAGTGGTGTATATAGCTTCTATTACCCAAATGTTCGTAGATAAGAGCAGCATCAAGGGTGAGAGTGTTGCCAGATACGGCTGTAACCATCCGCACCTCGGTTTCGGTAGCCTCCTTGCCGGTAGTAGTGATTATTACCTGTAGAAAATCGCGGTTGTGAATCTGACTGCTCTTTCATTAGTGATATTCCACAGTGTAATACTCAGCCTTTTATAAATGAACTAACAGTGTATACTCACACGCAGCATAGACCTGTTGTATGAAAAACAGAATATACTCATTCACCTCTTTATTAAGCCATGACGAGTCGGCAGCTTCAGCGAGTGTAATTACAGTCTCCCCGACTGAAGCAGTGGCTCCGAGTTTGACCCAAGTGGTGGAAGGACATTGCCCGTTGAGTATCAGTTGTCCAAATACACCTAAAAATGTTTCCTATTAGTATTAGCCAATTGTGTTCTCCTTTAGGTCTTTGTAACTGATACCATATCTATCACACAAAAGGAAAACAATGGCAGTTTTACCCATAGCCTTCCATCCAACGTCGGGTGTGCCGTCCGGCATGGGCATGTCAACATTGTCAGGATCATTAGGGTCTGTGGTGCCTCTGAGGACGATGTCGAGCTCATGCGTGAAGGGGGCGTCTTCGGTAAATCCAGCCACCAGAGTTCCACCCTGTGGATATTTTTGTTGGTGCGAAATCTGGGTAATGGCGACGCATTTACGGCGTTTACACTTGGTAAATTTCTAGAGAATATTTGGAGGGGTGAAGGGGGCTACCTGAATGAAAACCTACCTGCAGGAAAATGATGGTAGCATTGAACACATGATCTCTTGAGTCTTCAAACTCTAAACCGCCATAAACGTATACACGGCCGAGGCTTGGGGTATCTGTATCCACGATGATCCACATTCCTGAAGAGAAGGTAAATTTGTCAAACCCAACGTCTTGTAAAACCTACACGTGCACATCAGAAACCTCAATGCCCTTGACTGAACAAAAAAAAATCAGGTAACCGAGGACAGTACAAAGTTTCTGATTATTTCATTTTTATCTGACTGGAGATAGTTATACCTGCCATTCTAGAAAGTTTTATTACTAACTACATAAAAAGCTTCTCTTCCTCTATAGAGCACTTTTTCTTTATGCACTTCAAAATGTCTCTCTCACTGTCTCCCATTATCTCACTGTCTCTCACTCATGCACACTTTTACACTCTCACTTACCAACTTACTAAATCTGAGAGTGGTCAGATGCATTCAATGCCACATCCTCCAACTAGCAAGGGTGACCAATTTGGGCGGTGTGCCCATGGCATTACCCACTGCGCTCATGACCTCTAACCAATGCGAGGTTGAGTATTCTACGGAAATACTCAACTACGAATCACGGTTCCGCTCAGACGCTGTCTCCTCTGGGGGCACTACAGGCCTCCCGCCGGGCCTACCTACTGCCCAAGTCTACTTCCACACAAGCCGGCCACTTGCTACCATCAACCTTCATCTCCAAAAAAATTTACAACCAGACCGTGTGTTTCCGTCGACTATCAATGCAGGGGTTACCAATACCCTGACACTCACTCACCCACCCACATCCACTCACTCACTTCGGTTACTCACTCACTCACTCACTCACTCACTCACTCACTCACTCACTTACTCGTTCACTCACTCATTCTCCCACTCTCACTCACCTGGAGGAATGATAATCTCATCGCCTTCCACTGGCAGGCCATATTCTTCCTCCGTCGGATGCCCTCCTGATCCTACAGGAACCTCCTTCCAGGTCTCAACGTCGGACCACAGGAAAGTAACATCCGGTCGGCCAGTGGGCACGGGCGGAGGCGTGGGAGCAACACAGCCCGCGTATTCGCACCTGTAGGTGTGTTGGGTCAGGAGTGGTATCATGGAGCACTAGTTGAGCAATTTGTGTTTTGTATCATTTTATAGGCTGGCAATTTTGGGCATTTGGTTCTTCTTAGGGTTGTCAATTGTAATCTAACACTGGCAGCAGAAGGAAATTAAATATAGATTTGAAAATCCACAGGGTATTTGTTTTACATTTCATAAGTTAAGGGAAAAGGGAGGATTAAATGAAGATATTTCCATTTCATTTTGGTGTTGATTTTCAAAAATATAGAAAGTGCAAGATGCAGATGGTTCGGTATCCACACACACCACTCACATGGATAAAATCACACACACACACATACATAAACACCAGACTATTAGACTCTGACAGTTGTCACAATGTGATCTAACCATTCATAAAGAAAACTTACCTGTATGTCTCAAAGTTAATGTCTCGTGTCCGACCCGTATTTCGCTCGTCAAAGACGGTTCGTTTCTTCCTAGATTCCGTACTAAACGAAACTGAAAAAAAAAAATGGGTTACAGTGCACAGCTCTGATTATCTAAAATGTTGTTTCATATATCTATTTACAGTATCGATAAGGTATGAGTGAGAGAACATGAGTGTGCGCGCGCATGTGTGTGTATGTGTGTGTGTGTGAGTGTGTGTGTGTGTGTGTGTGTGTGTGTGTGTGTGTGTGTGTGTGTGTGTGTGTGTGTGTGTGTGTGTGGGTGTGTGTGTGTGTGCGCGCGTGAGAGAGAGAGAGAGAGAAAGAGAGAGAGAGAGAGAGAAAGAGAGAGAGAGAGAGAGAGAAAGAGAGAGAGATAGAGAGAGTGAATGAGCGTGAATGTGAGTAAGGGAGAGAAAGAGAGTGTCTGTCCGAATCCCCCACCCCCAAGAATCATTCACAGCATACCCAAGTAAGTCATAATCTTTGAGGATTCGTCCCAGTAGTATTCCCCGTGATAACCGGCAGCCGGGTCTGGAAGTGCGTCAGAGCTGTTTCTCTCCACACCTGTTGTGCTGCAGAAAAAAAAAATAAGAATCTGTTTAGCTTTATTTTGCGACATAATACCCACATATATATCTCCTTTAACAATTTCTGTACATTTCGATACTCAGTTTAGAGATCTACATGTACAACTTGTTCGCAAAGAAACGGTGCATCCGTTACCTGAAGTAATCTGGAGTTTGCATGAATCGGTGTTGTACGTAATAATACTGTCCACTCAGCATATTCTTACTCTGAGCGTCGTATTCGATATCCGTTTGCTACAGGGTGAAATAAAGGATCACTTTTATCACACAAAGATTTCTTTCCCACTCGTTAAAGATCAAGAGACGCAAATAAACGGATCTAATTTTTTTTTTAATGAACCCAAAATTCGAGAAAAACTCACAGTTTCTCCATCTTCGAACATCCAGTCATAGGTTCCTCCCGTCGACACTATACCCATCCATCCCTCGCCACCGTCCAACCTCTTTATGCGATATGGGATGGTAGTGTTGCCGTAGCTGTTCGAGAGGATCAAATCGCCGCCTCGGAAGGACTGCGGCTTCACGTTGGTTCCCTTTACGCTGAGTCTGACGAACTCGACAGAGGAGGTGCAGACGGCTCCGGGGGCCTTTGGAGATATTGACGAACATCTTATAACACTTGTTTTTAATATTATGTGTTGTAAAGATTCTCCATATACTATTCTAATGTGGATTAAGAAAGAGAGAGCAAGCAACTCCGAAGAACTTACCTCTGGATTCAGAGAGAAAGCTGAGACACTCTTTGTGCATTCAGGTGGCAGAATGTCCGAGTCCGGTACAACTTTATTTTCAGCATCGCCAGACAGCGATCCATCTGCATCGATCCACACTGTTTCGTGTTCCCACTTGAACTTCAGCTGAAGGGAAATGTTGTGAGATTTAGCAACCTTATATATCAATAAACAAATGTTTTTCATTTATTTCTTAACATTCAAACAGTCAAGCAACTTCAAAAGCGAGAACAGATCATAATGAATACCTTGTTAGGTGAGTTTACAAAGGTGAGGCCTTTGACCTGTACTTGATAACCTCCCTGGAAGACTTTGCACTGAGAGCACCCTGACAGCGCTGTGCACTTGTTGGTATCGAAGTTGTAAAACTCGGTGTCGGCGATGCTGAAGACGGCCTTCTTCGGTGTTATGATTCCACTAGTTTCGTCTCCGCAGCCTTCGGGAGTGAGCGCCGAGTGACCGACGATCACCGAGTTAAAGACTCCTGCAAATGAAAGGTGTTAAGGATCCCTTCTCACCCAAGTGTATCATCATTGTGTTGAGAGGCAGTTTTGTAAGTGCATTAGTTGGTTTTATACATGCGAACATACCAGGTCCGTTGTCCATTCCGAATCCGCCCTCCATCTTTACCATTTCGATGCCAGAAAATTCATTATCCAGAGCCACAAAGTTGTGGAACTGCAGTTGTCCACCAAACACGATCTCCGCCCCGCGCTCATTCCTCCATGTGGTAAACCCATCCCATTTGGCAACCTAGAGAGGAGAATTGGGAAGAATGTATAAAGTATATTTACATAAAGTGTACTGCGAGAACTGCTGATGGTGGTTCAAAATCAACAGTGAGATGTGTAACTATTATTTCACAGTGATGTCACACTTCCAACAACTGCATACGTACCATACTATTCCCCGAGCATACATTGTCTTTCGGGAAGTAGCCAACCATGGAAAATACCCACAGACCATACCTAGAAACAGCAAATATAAGGGACATGTCATTCAGGCTTCATAGTCTTGATCAGAGTCATTACTTTTTACTCTAAACATTAATATTTTCACTGCATCTTAAACCGAAAACTTCTATATGGAATGCAAAAGAATTCAGCCTACCAGCCCATAGAGTGCGCCGTGTTATTGGTGAACTCTCCAATGGGCGCATTGTTCTGGCAGATGGAGTTGGTCGCGGAGGGACCTGACGGGTGGCGCTCCAGCCGGTACCAGTAGCCGAAGTGAGTTCCTCCCGCGGCTGCGTTGTGCCGCACGATGTTGTTAGGGTGTACGATCTGGTGGTTGAGGGAGGTACACACCATTCTTAAATTTGTCAGTAGAAGATAGCATTATCATTTCTTGTCTTTAATATTATCTATTGCTATTTTAATGTCACCATTACCACCACTACTACTACTATAGCTGCTACTTCTGATGCAGTTGTTATAATAATCAAATGTCATTATCACTATTTCTTTTAGATCAAGATAGCCATTCGCTACACTCTAACATAAAACCTGAGTAAATCATATTTTTCAGATGTAAAGAATTTATACCCTGTCAGCTCTCTGGCGGGATATAAATAATCAGGCGAATTATAGTTGGAGCGATCTTTCTCTCCGGTCAACTCTCACATACAATCAACCACTAGTATTCGTATTACCGAATATTCTAGCAAATGATACATACCCAATAGGAGGATGGAGTTACATCAACATTCAGCAACGACGACGAACTTCTTGTGTAAACAGCAAGGTTGTACTGGATCACATTGAACTGTTCCACACCATCCTCAGTGAAGATAGCATGGCCCATGGTATTGTAGACGACGTTCTTCTCCACAGTGAGGTAATCGGCAGCGTGGATGGTCACTGCACGGTTGTACGTACGATGTACGGCGCAACCACGGATGTAAGAGGTGTTGACGTTGCCGACCAAGTGGAAGTGAAGGGGATAGCGACCCAGCTGGAAGGCCTATGGAAAGAAATTAAAGACTGACTATCCATACCGTTTGCTTTTGTCGGCTTACGACCTGTGATATAATTTCCAAAGAGAAATTGACTGGACTGTTTTGTGACCTACCTGTCCAGCCTCCGTGACCTCGACGTATTCGACGCGGCCCTGCACGAGGTCTTTGTTTGCTTCCTTGCCGAACAGCATGACCGTCGCACCGAACTGGGCGCCTCCGATCTCTTCGCCAAACCTTCCGTTAAAGCAAGACTGGACCTGGAACTGACCTGCGGAGGAAGCAGTCGAATTGACGGACTGATGCTAAACAGAGCTACAAGTACATGAGCTACATGTATATGTACAAGCAAACATATATATATATATATATATATATATATATATATATATATATATATATATACATATACATATATATATATATATATTTATAAGTTTGCTATATATAATATACATATTCTATAAATATTATACACATATATATCATATATATGTGTATATATATATATAATATATATATATATATATATATATATATTTATATATGCATACATGCGCATATATATATATATATATATATATATATATATATATATATTTATATATATTTATATATATACATATAGATAATATATATGTGTATAATATTTATAGAATATGTATATTATATATATAATGTGTATATATAATATATATATAATATATATCTATAATATATATATAATATGTATGATATATATATAATATATGATATATATATATTATAGATATTATATATATGTTATATATATATATATATTATCTATATTATATATATATGTTATAAATATATATTATCTATATTATATATAATTACTTATATATATATATATAGTATATATACATTATATATATTACATATATTACATATATATTATCTATATTATATTTATATATAAATATATATATATATATATATATATATATATATATATTCTATACATATATTATATATAATATTATATGTTTATATTATATATATTATATATGTATATATTTATGAATATTATACATCATATATATTATATATATATTATAAATATATATACATAATATATGATACATATAATATGTATATAAAATATATATAATAATATATAAATACGTATATATATATTTATATTTATATGTGTGTGTGTGCATGTATGTCTAATATATATAAAATACCTGTTTATCTACTGTATATATACAGTATACAGTATAGACTGTAATGCATATAGTGTAAGTAGAGTACAGCATACAATGAAAGTATACCTGGATGCCAGTCCTCATCGCAAGCCTCAATCTCTTCAACGAAGTCCGAGTTAACGCTGCCTCTAATCTTGATGTTACGTGTGAGGAGGCCGACCTCAGCGCGGGTCTCTACTGTGTGGCTGCCGAAGGTCTGCTCGATGGAGATGTGCTCGAACTCGAGGGGCTCTGTGAGGGTGAGGGTGAGTCCGTCGGCTGACACGGAGGCGATGGTGCGCTCCTCGTTCTCGTTGACCATGAACCTGCAACGTGACGGACCAGTTAACAGTTAACCTGTGGCCTCCTTACTCGCTGTGGCTCTGGCTGAGCTGCCTCTCAGTTCACTGTTCAGGTCATGTATTTTTTTCTTCTTTGATGGTCTAAGACTACAGATGTCAGTTAAATCAGTAGGTACTGTTAGCCGATTTTGGGTTTAGACACACATTCAGACAAGCAAAAAGTAGCTGTATGAATTTTGCTTAAAAAAGAGAACTGCACATATAAAGTAATAATTCGCCGGTAGTCTCACCTGTGTTCAGTTGTAGCAATGACAATATCGTCTCCTGCCTTCCAGCTAACAGGCTGCTTGAGGGTTATTGTAGAGCTGCCCTGAGCTGCCGTGGTAGCCAGGTGTGTCCATGTTACGTCAATGGGAGCTCCATGGAGGTCTAAGGTACCTTCACGCACAGCCAGTACCTGGAAGATGAAATAGAAAATATTGATTTCCAGATTATGGATAAATTTCAGGGAGTGTGAAATTAGCGACAGCATTCGTATTTTTAATCGTTTTCACACAGATTCTAATATCACCTTTGCTCCGTAATTGGGTAACTCGATAGTCTTTGTGTCGCCATAGAGTTCGATAACAGCATCGCCCATGAATGGCTCTTCCTCGGACCCGATGCTCAGCGATCCGCCCTCGACGACCAGGATGTACTTGGCTCGCAGGATGATTTCTGATGTCGCTTCCTGATCGAATACCACGTGACCTCCTGGAACGGGAAGATGTCAGACAGAGAAAGGATATTCAAAGACATCATCTTCAGAAGCCTGTGCGACATAGACATTTATAATCAAAGGATCGTTTTTATAAAGGAAAATTATGAAAGAATATTCATACACCAATGAGAAACAGTAATTTACAATGGGAGAAGGGGTTCAGAACAATCCCATGACATCCAATCTCTCCTACCCTTAATCAGGAGCATTTCGAGGACAGCTGTCGACTCGTCCATGAGGATAGTCTGACCGTTTTCGATGACAACGAGCTGACCTTCTGATGGTACGGGCTCTCCGCCCCACGTGAACACTGAACTCCAGCGGTCAATGTAGAAGAACTCTCCAGTCTCGTCCTAGGAAGATATTGGTTCAAGAGGCATCTGGATTTGATCTTGGCTGTTATCATACAGTGTTATTAAACTGAGTGTTGTTTTTTTTATTTATGATTAGAAAATCTTCCATTCCAGATTGAAATTCAAATAATACCCACAACTGTAGCAATGCTTTTTCTAGGCACAGTAACCATGACAGGGAACCTCCCTGGTCCATCGTGGGAATTAGTATTGCAAGTGATCTCGCTGCTGCTCTCAGTCACGATGTTGCAAACAGAGCCTCCAATCGTGACTACGTTTCCAGTTGCTCTGTAAGGGAATTCGATTTTGTTTTTTCGGGAATCGATCAAGAAAATGTGTATTCTTCGTGTTATATGCAGTTATTATGACAAATGTACGAAAGGCTAAACATGCAAAAAGGTAACTTACGCAAAACCAGTTCCCGTGATGGTAACCTCGGTTCCGCCAGCTGTTCCTCCTCTTGTGGGGGAAACGGAAGTGACGGAAGAGCTTAGAGAAGAGTCATAAATGAATCCGTCAACAAGCGTCGTGCTTGTAGCGTCGGGATTCGTCACAACAACGTCACACGACTCTGTGCCACTTCCTACTGGTTGAATAAAAAGTTTATTTTAAGATGGTCAAAATTATAATGTATTTACAAAACGAAACGTTTGAAGATTAATAATGTACATTGCAATGAAATGTTTCACTTGTTTTAAAAGTCAGCATGGACTTAATTACCTGCTGTGCTGGGGGGAATAACACAGGTAATGAAGCCAAAATTAGTAGCAGTAACATCACACGTGGCATTGCATACGGTCACTGTGGAGCCGCCGGCTGGATCGAAACCTGTGCCAGTCAGCATCGCCTCCACTCCTCCAAAACCTCCTGCAGATTTGAGTTAAAGGATGAGGAAAAAAACAAAACTTGCTCCATGTAGCGAACATTATTTATAACATCTGTACAAATTTTATGTTCATTATATCAGGATTCTTATGAGGTATGTATATTCAGAACGTAGGCTAGTGAACCAACCTGAATATGGGCTCACTGAGTCGACTGAAAAACTGTAGGTGACACTAATCGCGTTTGAGTACCCATAGAGAACATCTCTTACAACGATATCGTAAGTGCCTGAAGCAAGCTCTGGACTCTGCAACAGAAATATCATTTGTATTAGATATGAGTGCCTGCACGCATGGTACATTATCTTGATGAGTCGAAAATGATGTATCATTATAATATTAATATGGTTTCTAGATACTGCATTTCTACATAAACAACAAGAGGAAAAGCCACCTTGCAAGTAACGGTAGTGGAGGTGGCAGTGACTTCAGTGCAGACTGATCCGCCGACCGTGACCTCCGGATTATCGGTGGCCAGTTTCAGGTTTGTTCCAGACAAGTAAAGGCTTGCATAACAGCAAGCAATTGGGGATATTCTGTAAAAGGAAATGGTGATATTTATAATAATTCTAGTAATGGTTTTGATAATGATGATATCAAAAGTGATAAAAACAATAATAATAACGATTATTATTATAAATGGATGGCGAGGGGATGTGTGCCTTGAAACTCACGGGTCACTGGAGAGGACAGGGGTCTTAGCGGAGTCGTAGGTGAAGTCAGTTGGAGAGTTGGTTGTAATTCCTCCAGAAGTAACTGCCACCGACGCAATACCAGCTGCGTGGACTGGGGTGAGGCACGTGATGGTGTCAATGGTTTCTGTCTGGATATCGCACTCCAGGCCGTCCACGGTTACATTCAGATCTCCTGGAGTGAAATTAGAGCCCGAAATGGTAAGAAGGGCGCCGCCATTGACGCTGCCCTCCGTCGGGGATATTGTGGATACAACGGCGGCCGTAGTGACGGCTCCTACGGCAGAGTCGACGGAAGCATCGCCGAAACCATCTACTGACAGTGAAATAGCATAGCTGCCAGCTGGGAGATCGCTCATATCGCAGACAATTGTGGTGTCCGTGACTGAAGTTGGCGTGCACTCATATGTGGTCTGTGATGCTTCTCGTTTCTCTCGCACCACCTCTGTGACAGGCGCTTCTGCCTTTGCGACGCGTTTGCTACCTCCGATCCTCCACGCTCCGAGGGCCTTCGATTCCTCGAAGTTTCTCGCGTTTGTTTTCGTAAATGTGCCCCAGAAATGGCTGTCCGCTCCCATATCGTCAAAGAGGCCGGTATGAACGACCGGCTTGTAACTATCGCGAACAACGTCCATATCCAGATCGACCTCAACGTTGCTTTCGTCGGAGACCAAGAAGTTGCCGCGTGCAGGGGCTGGGTCTTCGGGCATCTCTTCGGGAATGCTTCTCCTACGCCGACTAGACGTAAAGGTGAGCACGACTGAGACTGCAGCGGAGTTGGTGCCGAAGGCCGAGCCGGAAATAGTGAGCGAGGACCCGGACTGGGATACGGAAGTCACAGAGGGCGTTGCTGCTGCCGAGTACGTGAAGACGGAGCTCGCCAGGTTCGTAACTGCGTCGATCTGAAAGTTAAAAAGTTTAAATTTGAGACTGAAAAAACGGAGATTGTGATATAGATTACTATTGAAACGTAATTTCGAAAGAAGTGTGTCTGTGACAGCGTGTTTGTGTGTATTTGTGTTTGTCTGTTAGTGTGAGTATGTGTTTGTGTGTGTGTGTGTGCATATATATGTAAGTATGTATGTATTTGTATATAAACGCCAATGAACTGGAGCGCTCACGTTATAGGCGGAGATCCTGACGACCATATTGACAGCTCCCGCAGGCGCCGACGAAGTGGTGCAGGTGATGGCGGTGGGCTTGACGTCACTCACGACGCAGGGATATGAACCCATGAGCACTGTGGCCTGGCCGTCAAAAGCTTCAAGACCCGTTCCTGAGACAAGGACAAATCATATGCAAAGTCAGATTCCAGTACTTTATTCCATGAGTTAAAAGGTTATCCTTTTTTACGTAAATGATGTTTAGTTTGTGGAATATAAAGCACATAATTTCATCATCATGATAATTACTGGTGAAGTATACTAATAGAAATAGGGGAGATACAATAAAATGTTTCGATATTCTTTGTAACATTTAATTTCATATTGATTTCAATAAAGAAGAAGAGAGGGAGAGAAAGAGAGAGAGAGAGAAAGAAATGAGAACGATAATATTAGTGTGCATGATATTGTGCGGACAGACACATGCGCACAGACACACACACACAAATATATATATATAATATATATATAATAGGACACTCTCTCTGTCTCACACACAGACACACACACACAAATATATA
>NC_061820.1:14146612-14156612 GCF_019202785.1 Penaeus chinensis
AAAAAAAAAAAAAAAAAAAAAAAAAACCTACGTGTCAGCCGTGGCAGCAAGACCGTGATCAGCCACAAGTGTATCGGTTCTTCCGCCATTGCCATATTTGTCCTTCCAGCGGAACTGTATACTCATGGTAGTCTCAATGTTGCCTCGTACAGCAAAGCACATCTAGAGAGAATGTGATAAGTTACATTCCTGTGAATGACATTTCTCGTTTTAACCCATTCGCCCCATATGGCAAGAATACATGCCATGCCCACTGTAATGCACTTTTATTTATTGTATTTACACATAGATGGTTCTTCAAGTTCTTAATCACCAAATAGCCAGTTATTAGACACTACCTATCTCACTTGTTTACTTTTTCCTTCCATTTTAAGAAAGGGTCTTTTGTATCATTTCTTTGTCTAAAATATTTTAATGTCAAATTAATAATCATAACAATGGTATGAATTTTCCCGCCAATTCAAGGAATGGGGAAATCAGGATCGGTAACTAATGCCTACTGATAGACTCCTTGCCGGCTGAGCACATGTGGAGCCATCTGTATGTAACAAAATTCACCAAAAACTACAGGGGACAGAACATAAATCCGGGGCGAATGGGTTAAAATATCATCAATTTAGTGTTTACTTTTCAAAACATGTAATGTGGTTATAACGAGACATTTATAGGTAACGTTGAAAAATCTCAAGAAACAAGAAAACAATATTTGTACTAGTTTTTAGTCTTACATAGCGATAGGTGTTAACGTCTGCCATTTCATCCTCTTTGTCGGTGTAGTAAAGTTGTCTGTCGGCCGAATTCATCAAAAAGGATTTCCTGGAATAAATAACACCTATCACCCGGGCTTCTTATTACATAAACGCTTTCTTTTACCCATCCGTCCATCAATTTCACATTTGCCTTTATTAAGAGTCGAAATCGCCCACTCACTTTCCACAGTAGCTCGCGATGTCGACGGCGGTCGATCCTCTCAGTCCAGGAATATTATCCTCGCCCATTTCGAAGTCGGTCTGGTACAAGTATGTCGGGCTTTCCGCCTGGGTCTCGCACAGCTGGTCAGTCAGGCCTAGAATCGCAGAACGAATCTGCAGGGAGGCACAAGTACCATGATTTAAACTGATACAGGAAGGTTATCGATCGAACCAAAAGAAAATGAGAACCACACAAAATGAATCAAAATAGATATCACCATAGTGCTGTTACTCATATGTACAGTACATGACGATGAGCTTTTACAAGTACCTCTGTGTCCACAGTGATATCAACAGGGTCAGAGGTAAGTCCAGCCAGATAAATCCTAGCTTGTCCCGGGGACCCTGAGTAACTAATCCTCTGCACTTCGAACTGTTCTTTGGGGTTCAACTTGACACGGTGGCGCTCGTCGTGACCAATGGCCGTCTGGTCGTACGTGAACTTGGCGTTGAAGTCGTTCATCGTGATGCGGAAGGTCATGCTCGCTGCGAAGTCGAGAGTGAGATCAAAGCTCAAAGCTCATTTAGGGGTCATCCTTATTTGCCCCCCTCAATTCTGTGGCTACCTAATCACCCTAGAATGTATGTGCTATTTGAATGTTCAAATCCCCAAAAGGTACCACCTTATTTCCGAACTAAGATGAGTCTCAGGAATAAAACTGGATCATCGAGACCGCGCCGCTCACCTTGGGTGCGATAGCGGAGCTCGAAATAAGCCGGGGTGTCCGCTTCGAGTGTTATGTGGTGCCAGTGACCCACGTAAGTCTGCGGGAACGAGGAAGGTGGTTTCGCATGAGAGCGACAATTAACAATTGTGATACCAGTAGTAGTATTTGCAATGATAACAATAGTATTGATAACACTGATAATTACAACAACAGCTAAACCACAGCCATAAAATGAATCTGAATTCGAATAGTATTAACCATTTAATTACCTTGTTGTCGGGATTGCCATTTTCGGCAATGAGGAAGGCAAAATTGCCATTGAAGTCGAGAGTGCCCAGAGAATACAAGCCGTCATGAGCAACGTGGAGGTAGCCTGCAAGTCACAAAAGCATCTGTTTATATTATGTCTATGATTATATGTTTGTGCGTTTTTTATCTATATTTACATATCTGTATATATCTATCTACATATTAATCCTGATCTATATATAGAGCTTGTGTATCTCTTTATCTGTACTTAATAAATACGTTTTCTGCAAGTTTTTTTTTTTTTTTTTTCTTTCTAACGTGAACCATTTATGAATAAAATTATTTGAGTCCGGATCGTATAAAGTGTGTTTGGAACTTTCATGGACAAGAAAATTTCTTAATATATACGTTTATGTGAAAAATTATATTGCCGATGGAAATTACAAACCATCATAGTAATGACTGATTGCGTTGATTGTTATAGTGACAAATATATAAAGAGTTATAGTAATCTAATAGTGATAACTATATCTATAGCAATGGTAGTAATGTTTGAATAATAACGATGAAAATTATAATGTTAATGGGAATACTGTTTATGATGGTCATAATGATAATGATAGCAGTAACGATAAAAACATTGATGTTGATGATGGTGATAATACTGATAAAAACATTAACGATGACAATAATAATGATGATGCATATAGAAAAGATTATGATAATGCCTATAGAATAAATACCTTTGGCACTCAGGCAAGAACACCGTTGCCCATTCCTCGAGGTACCTACCGGAAACTTTCCCCGTTAGGGTCTGGGTGCCATCTACGGTAATCCTCGTGTCCATCATCACCGAGGAGCTGTAGCCGCTGTGACTGGAGTCCAGGGCGTCCCAAAGGCTGTCGTCAAGTAAATTGCTGACGTACACGCCGTTCCACGTCTCGGACAGGATGCCACGCTCTCCTGAATGGAGGAAATGAGCAGAGATGAGAGCGTGCGCTACAGACCACGCGCTTAGTCGTTCGCCTGTCTCGCCCTTCTCTTTTCTCCTTCCTGCCACGCTGCCCGTTGCGAGGATTGGGTCTCCGCTGCCAGGCTGTGAAAATCTACCTATCTGTTTATTCATCTGCAGCCATCTGTTTGGCTATGAATATGTTACATGTGTGCTTTTACACACACACGCACACACATACACACATGCACACACATATATATATAAGGATAAAGAAGGGGAGGGGGAGAGAAAGAGACAGAGTAAAATTTTGATAAGAGTCTACTCGTCCTTTTCTCCTAGGGGCATAAACCTGGTATTAACAGTTTCTTTACGATTTTTACCTGATGCAGGCCCAGTCTCGTCTTGCGATGGCGTTAAGCAGGTGAGAGTCTCGTCTTGCACATCCTGGATCACACACTCGGCTCCTCCAACCCACACCTGTAATAGTGATCCATTAATTGTTAATGTTTTAAACGTGGACAACTAACCGAGGACGAGGTTTCATTAAAAAAGATAAGTGCATTTCAAAAGGCAAGGATGAGCGCCAGTGCCTACCTCAGTCTTGCCGGGGTAAGGGTCAAAGCCAACACCCGTGACAGTCAACAGAGTGTTTCCCTGCGTGGATCCGCTGCTGGGACTCACGCTGTCAACTCCTGTGGCAGAAAAGAGTATTGCGTCACGTTGCGACTTCATGTAATACATGTTGCAATTATTCTTCCTATCTCAAGTTTTCTGTTGGATTCTGTGATCATGAATCAGGTCGTACAGCACTGATGACATGCAGTTTAGTATTCATCTGTGATAACTAGTTTACATAAAGGAAAACCAAATATTCTAGTGGCACTGTAATTGTTACGACTGAATTTTGCTTTTATTTCACCTGTTGACGTCGCTTAAAAGCCCAATCACTATATTTTATTTGCAAAGCTTTCTAAGTCAGTTTCTTATCAAGTGTCGCTACCGAGCCATCATTTTTACCTGCGTAGGTGTGGTGCTGGAACAGTCTGTCCTGAGAATCGACGTAAATTCCCCCTCTCCGGTTGACTGAGACACCGCGTTCAGTCACGTAGGTGGTTCCGTTCATGGGTCCGATGTACTTACTGGTTACCTGACATCTGAGGCTTCGCGATTCCAGTTGGTACAGTTCCCCGCTGGTTTCATTCACCATGTCACAATCCAGGCCGCCCATGTACACCCTGAAAATAGTCAGGAGACCTCAGCATAGGAAATTCATACACGCAATTCTGAGTTAATGAAATTGGATATATCGCCCTTATCAATGTAGTTAAGTGGAGCTTATACGACAGCATTCTTGTATAAGGGAATTTATTCGCTATTGGCTGGTATACTTGGAACCGCTTTACTCTCTAGTGCAATATGTTAAATACATTAATACCATATCAATGATAATGATAGTATATCAATGAGGTAAATGAATAATAATGATAATAATTATGATAATCATTACATAATAATGATAATAGTAATAGTGATGATAACAGTAATAATGATAATGATAACAACGGTAATAATAAAAATAAAAATGTGTCATTTGTATACAAAACGTGCCGTAGGACAGAATTAGAAGACAATAATCATCAGAAAAGAACAAACATGTATCCTTAACCATTTTCCTTCTTAATAATGTTTGTATAAATGAATAAATGAAATTGCTTACTTTGTGAGAATGAGCCCAGAGTCACTTCCAGTTTCCAAAGGATCTGCAGGATCAACGCCTCGGTACTTGGTCGTCTGCATCCAACCGTAAAACTCAACCACAGTGCGACCCAGCGCCCATCTCGGAGTGACGCTGTCGATCTTGGGTGCCACCCAATCAGCGTACTGAGAGAGAGAGAGAGAAATGAGAACGATAATATTAGTGTGCATGATATTGTGCGGACAGACACATGCGCACAGACACACACACAGAAAGGAAGGAGAAGTGAGAGAGAAGGGGAAGGGGGCAGTTAGAAAGAGAGAAACAGAGAGGACAGACTAAAGTTTAAAGTTTAAGTTTAGTTTAAAGTTTTAATTTGATTCCATTTGTTACAATGGACATTCTTGGTTTTGACATACTGTCTCATTTTGCTTCTAAGTTATCCCCTGTGTGCAAGGAATGGCCGGGGTTACCATCCACTGGCCGTGAGGGATTTGAACGCAGGTCAGCAAGATTGCTAGACGAGATCGCTACCGCTGCACCACACAGCACACTAGGACACAGAGAGAGGAGGAAGGGGGAGAAATGAAGAGAGCGAAAAAAGAAATGGTACGAAATAAATATAATATCGATCTGTCCGCTTGTTTGCTAGGACAGGTGTACAAAAGTTCGACTTACAGCTGCCAAACCAATACCCATTGTCTGCTTAACACTTGCTCTCGTTGAATGGGAGCGGATATTACAAAAAGAACACTGGTAAAGTACAACCTATTATCAAATAAATGGGTGTCACGCACTCACATAGAAAAAGATGGAGAAAGACAGACTGATATCCAGACAGTCAGAATGAGTTCCAGTCTTAGCAACAGCATTTTCGGAAGTGACACCAGCAAATCAACACCACATTTACTCACCTCTACCGTCTGAGTCCCGGTTGCCTGCACGCCGTCGGAAAATACTTGGATGTAGTAGACTCCGGATCCGGCCGTGTTGGTTCTCGGTCTATCAGGGAAAGAACCGGTCGTTTTAGACTAATTTTCTTCTCTTCGCGCAAGTTTCTAGGAAAGGTCTGCGAGTTTGTATTTCTCCGATGATTTATTATTGTTATTATTTGTTTGTGTGTGGTGTAGGATGGAGCAGAGCAGACCGTATGTTTCTATTCTATATATGCATGCCTGCATGTGTGTGTGTGTGTGTGTGTGTGTGTGTGTGTGTGTGTGTGTGTGTGCGTGCGTGTGTGTGTGTGTGTGTGTGTGTGTGTGTGTGTGTGTGTGTGTGTGTGTGTGTACAGGTATGGTTGTATGTATGCATGCATGTATGAATACATGTCCGTATGTAGGATGGAGAAGGGCGCAACGTATATTTGTACATGTGTGTGTATTTATGCATGTGTATATGTATGTATATATGTGTGTGTGTGTATGTACATATGCGTGTGTGTGTGTATGTGTTTACTAATCTATTTTGCATATATTAATCTAATATACGTATATATACATTCATACGTAGTATACATGAAAACGCACATGGATACAAGTAAATACGTGTGTGTGTATATATATATGTGTGTGTGTTTCTCTATATATATATATATATATATATATATATATATATAATAGGACACTCTCTCTGTCTCACACACAGACACACACACACACACACACACACACACACACACACATATATATATATATATATATATATATATATATATATATATATATATATATACATATATATATATATTCATATATAAATATATATATATATATATATATATATATATATATTATGTGTTTATGTACATCATTTATCCTGACTAAATAAGCATGATTATTTGAAATACGTTACCCTGTATTGCAGACGATTTTATTCGTATTGGACAGATAGTTGATGACCTCGCAGTCTATGGTTTCGGCTTCGTTCACAAGCTTCACGATGTTGCCAAGCGTGGGGTCGAACTGGCTGAACATGTCTTCGCTGAAGCCTGGAGGAAATGAGGGAAGCAGATAATGTTTGCTCTTTCTGTCCTTTTTTTTTTTTTTTTTTTTTTGTCTAATTCAATCAATCTTTCTCTGAGTGTGTTCCCAGCCATGACCCAACTAATACTAAACATAAGAGTCGCATATTAGTGTGACCACTTACCAGATCCAAAGACAGAAAGAGTGACGCCTCCCGCATGGCCCATCCAGTAGGGAGACCTGCCCGTTATCTGTGGCTGTCCACTGGCTAGCCCTGTGGCGGTAAATCAGGCATTCAGTACAGTATCTGTGCAGTATGTTGCACGTTTTTCCTTACTTGATAGGTAAATGAAGCATTTAGTACAGTGTTTAGTACATGCTGCTTGTTTTTATAGGTAAAAGAGGCATCTAGTATAATATCTATTACTATGTATTGAACGTTTCTCTCTGTCTTTTCCAACTATTAATGACAGGAAGAGTTCCAGATCAGAATAGCTTTGACAAAATATTCAAAAATAATTTTAGAATTAGAATTAGGTCCGTTTGAAATATACTACGAATGATGGCAAGATTTTCAACTTACCAATGAGCAGGGCTGCCACCCAGGTCCCGAAAGCCGCCCTCATACTCCTGCAGAAAAGAGAAAATACGTGGCTTAGAAACGGTTAAAAAAAAGAAAAAGAAAAGAGTAAGTAAACAACAAGAAAAACAAAGACACCAAATCTTCCTGTTTGGATTTGGAGTTGTACAAGAATTTATGTCTACGTGTGAGTATACACTATGCATATGCACATGAGTATATATACGTATATCTGTGTGATTGTACGTAAGTGTGTTGCGAGTGTGTGAATGCCGTGTGTGTGCGTGTGTGTGCAGGTTTATGTGTGTGTGTGTGTCTGTGTGTGAGTGTGTTTGAGTGTGTATGTGTGTATGTGTAAGTTGTTAGTTCGTGTTTGTGGGCGAGTGTATATGTGCACTCCATCATTATACATTATACAAATAGCTCTGTGTGCAAGAAAGGTACAGATATAAAGCGGATGTAAATTTACTCTAAGATAATAATTATTATCAAATTACGTCTACACAGTCTTACTGAAAACATGTAGCAAATATATAAACACAGGCTGGATTTCCTCTGCCATGGCACAATGTACTGTGTAATACAAGCCCACAATTAACATATCGCACACCTGGATACTTAGCCATGGTGTTATCTAAAGGCCAATTCGAGAACACGAGGTATTGTGATTAGTTGCCATAAAACCATTCTTAATGTACAAGATAGAGCGATATTCGTATTCAGAGATACATAAGTACGAATTAGGGTAGGCAATTTACAGTAGATTTGTATAAATTTACATTGTAACATTTATTAATTTACTGTTTATCTATTTGTTCGCTCTACTTTAGTTCCCTTTCTATATATATATATATATATATATATATATATATAAACATACATATATATTTATATATGTGTGTATATATATATATGTGTGTGTGTATATATATATGTATATAGAGAGAGAGATATAAATGTATACACACACACGCGCGCGTGCGTGTGTATGTGTGTGTGTGTGCGAGTATGCATACGCGTGTGATAACACGTCGACCCGTTGTATAAGTGTATGCCATACATATACTTCGTAAAATTTATTATGACAGCACAAGTGTGTATAAATTTCATGTAAGTACGATGTCGGAATTAACGAGGGCCTGGAAGTATGTGCCGTGTTCACCATAACAAAGGATAAAAATCGTATAAATAAAGTAAATGAATGTACGGAGCAAGATGTGGCATCACCATCTCCTAGTATTCCGATGGTGATAAGCAGTGAGGTGTTGAAATGTTAGCTATTCATCTTTCTTTGTGATTTTTTTTTTTTTTTTTTTTTTTTTCCTTAAAAAGGTTTTGCCATCCAATAGCTAGAAATTCGTGAACAACGATTAACACTTGACTTTCTTTATTTTCTTCATGCGCAAACTAGATGTCACATGGCCATGTGTTAGCACAACAGATGTCAGTCTTATATCACACTGGTTTACGCTAGTGGCGATGAACTACCTCTAATTATGCAGTCAAAGGAATTAAGAAATAAAATATGAGATAGGGAACTAACTAGCACGGTCACATTTGATACACTTGCGTAATGACCTATTGGTTAAGTCTCGACGTAATGAGACCTTCATTGGAAGTGGCACTTGACTCAGTCCCGAATGCTATTAAGAGATATGCGAATGAATTAGGGAAACGTAACAGAACTCAGGTATCGCTTAATGGGGTGCTAAAAACTTCCCGGAAATATTAGGATTGGCGATTTGGCTCTTTCTGCTGGTGAACTGCAGTAGCAAAGGTGAAGGCAATGGAAATGTTAACGATTGTGAAAAGTCGATTGCATTTTCTGACGTAATTAAACAATCCACAAACGCGATGTGACTATACGCTTGGGTACGGTGCCACGATCCGTGCCTTTTCTTTTACTTCTGTTGTTAATAATAGCTGGATATGTTTGTGATCATCTTTACTACTGTTGCCAATAACACGACTTCTACATCATGCCACGTGATCAGTGCGCGCAAGGTGGTCAATTGGGCAACAGCTGCTAGTTTGCGTCGGTGATGTATATCACCGGCCGGTTGAAAATGGAGTTAAGTGTCCCTCGTAAATTAAAACTTAACCTCAGTATGATTTTAGAGGGAATTTATACATCGAATTAAATATCTATCACTGTATCTGCATACTTATGAGGATGGTCAACGTAAGGAGGCGGTAAATTAGCTTAGGCAGCATGTCCTATATCAAAGGCGATTGACATAGCCTTTGAGTATAATGCGTGCCGTAAATACCCATAATAACACACACGCAAGCCTTTTTCCAGGCAAGAAAATTCATATATCAAACATCATGCAAACCATCAACATAAATTCAGACATATATAAAGTAACGCAATAAACACACTTGTTACACGAAATATCTATCCTGGTGGAAATGTCTAGCAGAAAGTATTACTTATATGTAATGACACGTATCTGGTATGGCTTTGCAGAAATGTTACCTCTACGAGTCAGTGTTATTATCTTGATCAATATCGAAACTGTTTCATTCGTTTCATTATCTACACCGCTGTTGAAATTATCAACACTATCCACACACGTGAAACTCTCTCTCTCTCTCTCTCTCTCTCTCTCTCTCTCTCTCTCTCTCTCTCTCTCTCTCTCTCTCTCTCTCTCTCCCTCTCTCTCTCTCTCTCTCTCTCTCTATATATATATATATATATATATATATATTTATGTGTGTATGTGTGTGTGTGTGTGTGTGTGTGTGTACATATGTGTATGTGTGTATTTGTGTGTGTATGTGTGTGTGTGTGTGTTATTTGTGTGTAAATATATATATATATATATATATATACATACGTGTGTGTGTGTGTGTGTGTGAGAGAGAGAGAGAGAGAGAGAGAGAGAGAGAGAGAGAGAGAGAAAAAAATTATGTGTAT
>NC_061820.1:14169112-14174112 GCF_019202785.1 Penaeus chinensis
GTTATTCTGCAGACTTCGAACTATGTGATCGACCGCTGGCCACAGCTACGGGACCAGAACTGATTCTGGCCAATGAAACTTAAGGAGTTCAGCTGCTGATTGGCCCTTCCTCTCAGAAAAGAGAAAAAATGACAATTCATCCCGGCTTCTGGAGTATTAGATTCACCAAAGTCAGTTATTTTTTTGTTTTTTTGTTTTTATACGTAGTTTACATACGTTCTGCATTTTCAAAAACCGTATACAATAGTTCCTATTCTTTTTATTGAGCTGTGCTGTTTTCAACACCACTTTTTTTGTCAAAAGAGATTTATTAATTGGTTATTTCAAATTATCCGCCGCATCAACAATTAAAGTCATTAGCGGCGAACGTATTGCGTGATTAAAATGTTAAAATATTTAAAACGATTATAAAACTACTAATAAATAATCTCTTTTTTCAGGAAGTTGATAATGATAAATATTATGTTAAATATCAAAGCATAAATATTATGCTTGAAAAGTATAAAATTACTGTATAAACATTATGCATAATAAAATTTTGTTTAAAATATTAGCTTTCCTTTGGAAACTAATAAGACCGTCTATATCACAATCCTCTCCTAATACATATTTCAGCGTATATAGGGGAGACAAGTATATACGTTTTTGGTGTGAGAATGTTGCACATCTTTCCACAGCGTGTGCGACCGTTATTGGCCCTCACTACGTGCTACACGTTTAGCCACCATCGGCCCTTGAGTCAATCTTGTGTGCCCGATTCCAAGCCTTGTTAACACAACTAGAGAAGCTGTTTCCCACCCGCACTCTAACTTTCTAACAGCAAGGAAGCTTTGTATGAAGATAGGTAATGCTCCTTTTAAACTAATGCCACACAGTTTCATGAGTATGCCATGCTTCCAAGTAGTACCGTAAGCTTTTTCGAGGTAAAAGAAGACTGCTAACATGTAACGTTGAAGTGGTTGATCTCAATTTGCCAAACCCATCGGTGAATCCTGAATCGGTGAAGCATCCCGATTTCCATTCTTGCCCTTTGGAGTGACAAAAGGTGATGTTCAAGAAGGATTGGGCAAGGGATTATATAAGTCTTCAAGGAGAGAGTTAGTTCTTCTTAAACAAAAACAGCCAACATGGGTAGTGAGGAAATATACGCAGTCACCACCCAGTGCTAATGGCAGTCTCGGGACCTAGGCGATGCCGACTGGGCGGTGCCTGCTTGACCCTATCCAAACCAGGCCATGCCTTCACAGGCAGAGCCAAAACAGGCTGAATCTGTGCAGCCAGAGCCAGATCACGCTGACCTTGCCCAGGCAAGGCCAGCAAGGCCAGCCAAGAAAAAGCCTGAGAGAAAAGCCGAACCAACCAAAGTCAGAGCTACCAAAGGCTCTCCACCCCCCAGTGGACCCAAGGATAGCCTGACAACAGACGAGGAGCCCTCAACCAGCGAGGACCTCGCAATGGAGTTGTCAGACTCCGACGATGTCTCTGATGTAACTATCACTGAGTAACATCATGACACACCATCTAAGCATCCTACAGTGGAACATCAATAGCTTCTCTGCAAAGAACGCTTTTCTCCAAGCAGTAGTGCGATCAAGGAACATTGACATTGTCATGCTCCAGGAGACATTAACAGTGGACACTGTTCGCTTCTCAGGGTACCATGCCTTCACACTGCCACGAACACCTGGCAAGAGAGGCTTGATCACCCTTGTGAGAGCAACAATCCCCTGCTCCGCAATAGCCGATGCATCGCACTGTGGAGACGATGTTGAATCCCTTGCCGTCGAGGTTCACCTGGCCGGGGGGCCCCTCAAACTGTACAATGTGTACAGCCGGCCACACTGTAAAAGCTTAGACATCAGCCAGGTCTGTGCTTCTGCTGCACACGACCGAGTGATCATAGGGGGAGACTTCAATGCACACCACCCCATCCTGGCTCCCTGCCGGGCACCGGATGCGGCCGGCTATCACATAGCCGACGTGCTAGAGACATTCCCTGAGATCGCTCTCCTCAACACCCAAGAGCCAACGCATGTCAGAGGAGGGGTCCTAGACCTCACCCTGGCCACTGCGACTCTGGTGGGGAGGATTGGCTGGTGTGTCGATGAGACCGTCACAAGTGACCATTACGGCACTATAACTACCCTCATGGATGCTGGCCCAGCCAAAATCCTAAGACCAAATCCAAGATGGAAAACAGACAAGGCCAACTGGCAGGCGTTTCAAAACGCCTTGGCCCTCTGTCTGAGATGCAACAATCCCCCACAAAGCGAAAATGTGGAAGTGCTCGAAGCCAGCCTGCTAAACGCCATTAATGAAGCAGCCTCACAGACCATACCCAAAACACGGCCTGGGTCCAGAAGTCACAAAGACGCCTGGTACTTCAATGACGAGATCAGGGAGGTCAACCACAGGGTGAACATGTGCCGAAAACTTTTCCGAAGGCAAAGAACCCCTGACAACCTATCCCTCCTAAGGGAAGCTGTCACGGATGCCAAGGAAACTGCCAACAGAGTCAGGCAGGAAAAGTGGCTGGAATGGTGTGAGTCCTTCGACCACCAAACCACCCTTTCAGAGCTGTGGCAACGGGTCAAGCGAGCTACCAGCCGCTCAGCCCCGAGGTGCACCCATCACGACCCCCAAGCAGAGGCTAACAGACTGGCGCACGAGTTCTCTGCGAGAACGAGCAGCAACAGTCTGCCAGCCGAGCTGAGGGCAAGACAAGAGCGTCTACAGCCAGACAGACACGCTCAGATCAGAGAAAGGGCAGCCGAACCCGATAACTCAGACGTTATCTTTTCTCTGAGGGAACTAAGGAAAGCCTATAAAACCAGTTCCAACACAGCCCCGGGCTCTGATGGGATCTCGTACCCCATTATCTCCCACCTAGGACTAGCAGGTGAGCGTGCACTCTTGCAACTCATCAACAAGTCCTGGGAAACTTCCACTCTACCCCAGAGTTGGAAGAGGGCTACCATAGTTCCCGTCCCAAAACCAAAGGAGCCGGGGAAGTACCGCCCCATCTCTCTGCTCAGCTGCCTGGCCAAGACGGCTGAGAGGATGGTACTAAACCGGCTTCAATGGAAAACGGGACCCCCGCACGAACACCTTCACGGGTTTACAAGGGGCATGGGCACAGCACACAGCATAGCCACGCTCTTAAGCACAATCAGCAAGGGCCCAGCTGTGGTGGTATTCCTTGACCTGGAGAAGGCTTTTGAACTGGCAAGTCTGCTTGCCATTCAGGAAAGCCTGATCCAGAAGGGAATCAGAGGAAAGCTCTTGGCTTGGATAGGTGACTACTTCAGGAACAGGACTGCCAATGTCAAATTCCAGGGTCACCTATCGCAGCACATGCCGCTCGAAAATGGAACACCACAGGGTGGGGTTCTCAGTCCAGCCCTATTCAACAGTTTAATGTCCTGTATCCTCAACATAAACCTCCCAGTGGGGTGCCAGATCATCTCGTATGCAGACGATCTCGCTATCACCTCCACTGGACCACGCAGCCAGAATAAAGCCCAGCGTTGTCTGGACCTCGTGTCAGAGGAGTGTTGTAGGACGGGACTAAAGATCTCTGCTGCCAAATCCAAAGCCATGGCTTTGAGACAGAGAGTTCGAGGCACAAGACTGAAAATCCAGGGAGTGGAATTAGAATGGGTCAAGGAATACCTATACCTTGGGGTAAGGATAGACCGGACCCTCTCCTTCCATAAGGAGGTCCAGTACCTGGTTGACCGAACCAAAGCAAGACTGTCTGTCATGAGAGCAATGACTGGAAGACGCATAGGGGCCAGACACAAAGTACTAAGATCATTCTATGTACATGCTGTCCGGCCCATTGTGGACTATGCCTCAGTCGCTCTAATTGCTGCAAAGAAAAAGCACACAGACAAATTAGAAACAGTCCAAAATGAAGCTGCCAGGATCATTCTGGGTGCCCCGAGGTGGACGAAGGTCCTCAACCTCCTGATGGAGGCAAACCTTCTCCCCCTGGACTCACGAATCGATCTAACGGCAACACAATTTCTGTCAAAGGTCATCCAGGCTCCCAGGAACACAAGCCTAAGACAAAAATTAGTCAGATGCCTCGAACAAGACAACGAGCTCGTTGCAAACAACTCCTGGCTGTCTCATACAGCCAGGGTGTTGATACGCCATCAGCTCAAAGAACAGCTTCTTGCTAAGGGCATGGACTCCCCCCACCCCGACTTTGCCGAAGCCCCGCCGTGGGCACTGAGCCTGATAGAGTTCAACATAATGAACCTGTCAATGAAAAAGAGCCTATACCCCATGCCTAGCCTAAAGGCAGAAGCCCACAGGGTCATTGCAGCCATCACTCCTCCGGGTAGTAGAACATACTACACGGATGGATCGGTCGATCCCTTGAGCCACACTGCAGGCGCCAGCTTTGCAGCTAGGGATGCCACGCGATCCATGAGGGTAACAGACAACGCCTCCTCGCTACAGGCAGAGGCAGTTGCAATCATGGGAGCCCTAGGCCACTCGTCCCTAAGGGAAGGACACGTGGTCATACACACAGACTCCAGGGCAGGCATTGACTGTCTTCAGCACAGCTCACCCACAGACAACATCTACCTACTGACCACGATTCTCACAATGGCACAGAGAATTCTTGCTCAGGGTAGAAGAATTATCATCAATTGGGTCCCAAGCCACATCGGCATCAGAGGGAACGAGCTTGCTGACAGACTAGCCGCCGCTGGCAGGGGTATGCCCCCAAATCCCATGACGATAAAACCGAGCCGAAAATTACTTATGGAGAAGTGTGCCTTGGTCGGTCGTACCTTCCTACGGCAGCTCCACAGAGAGGAAACGAGAACCTCCCCCTCGGCCAGCTGGTACTCAGACGCCACAGGCTCTGAACCACTGGCACTCTCTGAAGTAAGCAACAGAGGTACCGAAGTCATTCTTCACAGAATGCGCCTAGGTTACCACTGTGCATGGCAGATTATCCCAACAATCGAACGCGATGAATG
>NC_061820.1:14204112-14209112 GCF_019202785.1 Penaeus chinensis
ACAAGGAACTAATAGGGGCCAGAATGTAATGAGACAATATGATTAAGTGTGTCCATTAACATGCTAGAACAAGCTCCCTAAATTTACTGTCAAATAACAGGCAGGAAAATATTTAGGAAATATTTAGGATACCCTTATTTTCAAAATGCGACTTCTTCTTTATAAATTCCTGGAAACTTTCCATGGGCTGTAATAAAAGACTCAGATGATAAAGGCCAGAATGAACATTAGTCGGTATCAAGTAATATCTGCGACCTGTCAGAGGCCAGAAACAGCTACTGTATATATTTTGAATAGACAGAGCTTTTACTGTGGTTCCTTAGTTGATGATGCATCACAAGCTCATACCTCTCCAGAAGATACCAGTATAAGGTGGAAGATGGCTTTTTATCCGTTGTCAAATTGCCCACTTGTTGGGAACCTTTACTGCTGGTGTGAAGTCAGTGTCTTTAACCCAATGCTGACAGGATAGCGTGTACATACGTCCCATACCCACTGTGAGTTACTTGTTTAATTGTTTTAACACATAGATGGCTACACTTGTACTAAGTCACCAATGAGCCAATTACGAGTACTGCCTGTCTCGCCCGTTTGCCCTTTTCTTTCATTTACAAAAATATTTTACGTTATCTTATTTTGCTGCTACTAATGTTTATAACATAATAGTAATTACAATGTTTATAATAAAAATAACACCATCGATATTCATAGCACTAGTAAAAAATACATTTTTCCTGCCAATGCAAATCAGGTAAGGTCACAAGGTCTACTAATTGACTCCTTTATGGCTAAGCACTAGCAGAGCCATCTATGTGCAGAGACATTTCACAAAAAAATAAAAAAAATGAGCACAGCATATTCCTAATTTTTTATTCATTTTCCCCGGCGGCATTGTGTTAAAACATTTGTTGATTTTTCAATTATAGCTAATGAAGTAGAATATTAATAGTAACACAGGACAAACTACACATAAGATTTCTTGCTAGTATTCCAACAAAGAATTATACTCATTTGACAAGTCTATGGAATCACTGTACAGACATCACCTTTGATATTAAACTAGGGAGATCAGAATACAGTACCCCAAAGAACTATTGGTATTTTTTGGTTTCATGCAGCCATCCAATCTTTCAATTATCATTGCTGTAATATACGTGAATCTCTTGTTATTTCCCATTACAAATAATGTAAATGATAATATTGATAATGTTTATGAAGTGACCTTTTGATATTAAGTCCTTATTACTCCAGCCATTAATGGAAAATTCACAAACATTGCTGTATGAACCAAAAATCTTCCCAATCTGGGGGCTTTACCCCCAGACCCCCATCCAATCACCATATTTCCTCATCAGGACTTTCAAAAGTAATACCATAAAAGAAAAGTATCTTATTTTCATCATTCTGTCCATTACAGGCAAATTTTTACCTTGTACTACATGGCTGTGGGAAGCTAGAACTATACCAAACTGTTCCTTCTTCAAAATTTAGGCCTAATTTCTCAATATTCACTGATTTATATTTTTGTCTTCAAGATATGGAGGACTTGATTTTACTTACTACAAAATATATTTTTCACTGTTATATGGTAGAATCATATTGTACACTGGAACAAGAGCGCTGTTAAAAAGTTACTGTAGTTACAGTGGACATAAGAGCAAAAATTTTAAAAAGTTACCAAATGTACTCGGACAAAACATATATTAAGCATATATATATATATATATATATATATATATATATATATATATATATATATATATATATATATATATATGTATTAGGAAGCAACAGAAATATAATATTGCATTTTGCAGAGTTAAAATGGGGGCAGATAGAATATATATAGATAATATGATAAGATATGGTGGGCACATGTTGAGTTATACATTATCTTATCATGCAGACTCTATAGGTTGGGAAGTCCCCCTGTGTACTAGGGATAGGTGGGGTCCTAATCATTTGTGGTAACAGAGGCTCAGACTCCTAAACCTAGAGCAGGTGCCTGAACCCTCCAAGCCATTAAGCATATTCTATGCAATGCTAGAATGACTATTTTAACCTAACAACATTTCATTAAAATGATTGGGAAAACAGGGGTTTGGAGTTGGCATCTGGTGGGCATAGTACTGGTAGAAACTTACCAGACAGTGTGAGATTTATTATCACATGCTATATCAAGTCTCCTACCTCCTCTTTTTAATGCTATTAGCCCCTTTTTCTGCAGAGATGATTTTGCTATTTTCTCATTTTCTGAAGGGTTTATTTGTTTTGTTATTCTGTATTTGGATGATATTAGAATATTTTCATTGCGAAAACTTCACATTAACTCTGCATGTAGTTTACATTCTTTGCAATAACAATAACAGACATTTATATTGCATCACATTGTCAGTAACAGTGGGTAGGAATAGGTTACATTATGCCTGGAGATTGTCCTCTCCCAGGCATGGTTGACTCCTGGTAAACATAACCCTTATAGATTGGTGAAAATCCTGCAGCACTCGAATGAGCCTCTTCCTGTAGGTTAGTGGAGTCAATCTCAATTCCCATTCCTATCAGCCATCGTGTAACCAATTTTTTTCCCATGACAAGAGTTTCCCATCACCTGCCTCACGGTCACATTTTCCATGGCAGAATGTCCATGTAACCGGGATCCATAAATCAGTATATTTTCATTTTTGCACAGCAGAATGCTCTTTTATCACCATAGATCATGTACTATAAAATAAGATGTAACAAGCTTATATTTTGTGGAATAGCCAGAGGATTTAGAGGTTACCTTTACTACTTTGCAGTCAGTAATGTAGCAGTAATGCTGATTGAAAAAAATTGAAAGTTAGTTCAAGTAGGCAAAACTCAGAAATACTAAAAATAAAACTGTGTTCTCATTTTGAAATGTTACAAATATATATTCCATATGGTGTACTATTTGTAACATAAAGATATGCTTGAAGTAATCATAAACTCATGAAAAATTATTCCTTTCTGGAATTATGGTAGAAGAATGTTTGGGTAGATTAACTAAAGGTTGATTATAGAGAAATAAAATGGGACATTAGAATTATATATAAGCAAAAAAGACATTTTAGATCATTAGTGTATGTGGAAGATATTCATATACCTTTTCCAGACATTGATTTTTTTTTTTCTACAGGCACTTCAGATATCCAGTACAAAAATTATGAGGCCTTTAGTGGAGTCAATCTCAATTCCCATAAGTGCCACCTGAAGATTTTAAAAAATGGGCAGGTGGGATATTGGTAGACTACCCTCAAGAAGTATATATCTGTCTTATTTCATTAAAATAACCTAAAAAATTCTATTGTTTTTTAGGTTTGAAAGTTTAGGAGCATAATTCATCTCTTTTTAAAAATGGCATTCAGGCTAAAACTTCTCTTCTCATATAAAGCTATATTTATATCCACCAGTGACGGTTCCTTCAGAGTGCTATACCCTACTTTTTGGTTGGTACTTAAAGTGGCAAGTGTCAGCTGCCGGGGACCCCCACACACCTGACTCAATCAGGGCATAAACTTAGATTTTATGCCCCTTTTATAGGAGGATATTGAAGATTTTGCTTTTGACAACCAAATGTGATGTTTTGTATGTTCAAAAGCTAAAATACGATCTCAACACTTGTTGCAATGGTTTGAAGTTTTATATAGAACCCAGACTCTAATAATGCCATGTGTGTTACTCTTAGTAACACATTTCCTAAGATATCAGTTGTTATAAGTAAAAAAATTTTTTTTTTTTTTTTTTTTTTTTTTTTTTTTTTTTTCCATTGGCGGTAGCATCACTGGGCTGCATGCCAAGCCTTGAAGCACCCGAGGGTGCAGAGACCCACATTGCTGTCAGGACAGAAGCTCCTGCTGCTCCCTTGCCAACCTCAACCTGAACACCAACGGCAACCCCTCCTCCTGCCGTCAGGGATATCTGTGATGCTGTGCCATAACTGCTGAAGGGCCCACCTGGCTGCAACTGGATGTGTTGCAGTTTGGTTCCTGGTAGAGTCGGCCCCTTTTTCGAAGTTCCCCAACTAGATCAGAGGCAAGACCTCCTTTAAAGACCTCTAATTTCTCTCTGCTCAGGGCACATAGATGGCCCAGACATTGACGAGGGCCAGGAAGAAGAAAATCTTCCTGTACCAGACCTTGGACCAGCAAGTTGTTAGATTGCTTGCCATGTGTTCACCAGTGTGACACCTTTCATGTCGTCCATTGCAGCATTATAGACTGTTGACAGCATGGTGACATTCCTGTGGTACTTCCACATTAAGGCCAGTCTAAGGAATCTGCTATTCTCCATCAAATGAAGCACCACTTTTGTGGATGAGGGCATGTCATCATGGTCCTGCCCAGTGTACACCTTGAAACAAGGTGTACCCTGCTGCCGGGCCAGTACTGGCACAGAACTTATAATCCTTCAACCTGAACCATGTCCTCTGTAGGATGTAGGGTTGTAGGTCTTCATATCTAATCGCCCATGTAACTTCCATATCAACTTGTCTATGACAATGTCCTCCCTTAGCATGAAAGTTGACTGGAATCAGTTGTTCAGGGAGTCGATGACCAGATGGAGCTTCCACCTCCTGTCTTCCAGGAGTGAAGCTCCATCCTTCATTTGGGCAAAATGGAGGTGTGTTATCAACTCTCCCTCCCTCTCCATAGCGTCGCACATATGAGATGCTTGGAAATGGTTTATCTTCCATATTAAGTGGATTAATGGATAATTTCCTGTTTCTAGAAACAATCAAGATATTTTTCACATAAAAGATTTTTTTTTTTTTTTTCTCTCTTTCTCATCTATCTCTTTTTCTTAAGATTGGGTGAATTATAGTCAGAGAAAAATCTCTTTTTCTATTAAATTGAACAGGCCAACTTAGATTTTGTATTATTGATTTTCTACAGTGTGAGTACTAGTGACCCTTATTTATTTTTTATTTTTTTTTTTTATGCACACATGCCCACACCTTACTACCTCTATGTGGCTCAAAA
>NC_061820.1:14224112-14239112 GCF_019202785.1 Penaeus chinensis
TTTTCATGTTGGTTATGCACTAAACATGTTTATTTATGACGACAGACTGAATTAGATAAGAACATCAGGGTTTTACGCGATAAAGAGGGAGAGATCAAGAATGTGCTGTCACGTTTGTCATCTGCTACGGAGCCACTGAATGTAGATGAAGCCGTCACTACCACTGCACCACTTTATAAACAGTAAGTGTATAAAAAGTTTGCAGTGCTAATGATTGGAATTCAAAAAGTGGAGTCAAGATTGGTAATCATCTGAAATGCAGTGTTTTGTACATTTTCTTGTGTAGTGATTTCACAAGTGAATTGAGATGTTCTAGGTTTTTTTATGAAATACCTGTTTTCTCTCTCTTTTTTTTTTTTGTACACACACACACAAACAAACACACGCACACGCGCACACACACACACATACACACACACACACACACACACACACACACACACACACACACACACACACACACACACACACACACACACACACACACACACACACTGAGGAATGTGTGTGTGTTTGTTTGTTTGTTTGTTTGTTTGTTTATATTACATATATGTTTTTCTTTTCTTTTCTTTCTTTCTTTTTTTCCAACTCACAATCAGAGTGATAGATTATCCTCCGTACTAATATAATCTTCCATATCTACTTAGGTTGTTGAATGCTTATGCTGAAGACCAGGCCACTCAGGATGCCATTTATTACCTTGGGGAAGCTCTGCGGCGAGATGTGATTGACCTTGATTGCTTTTTGAAGCATGTCCGTTCTCTCTCACGGAAGCAGTACCAGTTACGAGCAACAATGATTAAGTGTCGAGCAAAGGGGAACATGGCTGGCTGAGATGTTGAATATGCAAGGATGACTTGATTTATATGGTGTATGTTATTACATTTGAATTATCAGTACTGGCATGAACATAGACATGCTAAAAGTGAATCACTATTAGGGTACTGGATAAGAGTTGATAGGGTAAATTCATACTTTTGAATATGTGATCAGTGTTAAAGTTATCTTGTGAAATCAGAATGGGTTGTAAAATGTATCTTTCTCAATAATGCAATCAGTTTTAAAGGGCATTGCTGAAATGTTCCATGTTTACATTATCTTTTTTTTTTTTTTTTTTTTTTTTTTTTTTTTTTTTTTTTCTTTTTTTTTTTCTTCCTTGTATATACTATATCAGTGAATTCTAAAATTTGTGATTATCCTATGCCAGAAGTGGCTCATGGATTCCTTTTGTCTTTAAAATGGAAACTTTGATAATTAAATGAATGATTGAATGAACAAAGTAAATAAATAAATGATTGCTTCTGAGTATCACTCATTTTCTGTGCAAATAGATTGGAATTTGCTTACACCCATAGAATTATAAGCAATGTAATTTTTATCCAGTTTTATTTGTTACATATTTCTGGTATAATTATTTATAGTTCAGTACTGAAAACAAAATATATATATATATATATAACAGGAGAAAGTTATATACTGTGGGAGACCTTAAGTTGGGTTTCAGCATGTCACAATTTAGTTAATTTGTATTTGATTTCCCTTATATTATATAGTTCAATCATAGGGAAAGCAATAGTGATAGACATGTTTTCAGAATTTTTCCTCATTTATAAAAATACATTATATGCACTGCTATGCTAGAACTTTTGCTTACATTTATCTTCCACCACAATTTTCTTTTGCAAAAAAAAAAATAATAAAAAAAAAAAAAAAAAAAAAATAACAAAAAATAACAAAAAAGAAAAATGTTGAATATTAAGCAAATACATGCTTGTATGAGTTGTGTCTATGAAGAATGTTTTGATGGGAGAAAAGAAAATGTGAAAAAAAAAACAAAGAAAAACAAGGAAGAGTTAAAGAGAGTAATTAGTGACATAATGAATACGGGAAAGTGAATTTTACAGGATATTCAAAGGTGAAATTCTGATTTAGACTTGGAAGTGCATTCATGAGTATGTGAAGCAGATGATAGGTAAGGGAGTGTATACATTATCGTACATGCATGTTCCAACTTTCTGTCGTCATTATTTTAATGGGTTTTCCATCACTTATTCCTTTCAAACTCCCTTATCCTGCAAAGCTTTACCCAAAGTTTGTCTTATTTTTTTCACAGAAAAAGCTCAAGTTGAACTATACTTTTTGAAATGTAACAACATTTTAGAAAGCAACCATGCTTTGATCCTATTAGTTTATAACTTCTTTTCTGTCTAGAGAAAAATAATGCTCATATATATATGTAAATATATCATACCTCTTAAGAAAAAAGACAGAAAACTTGATCATACTTATATGGAAGTAGTCCTATAAGATTTTATTTGAGAAACTAAAATTTTCAGGATTTCATCCTAGCAATAGAATATAGACAGATAGGTCTTTTTTTTTTTTCTCAGTGTATGTTCTTAAAAGAACAAGTTAGCACTGTAGCAGTTTTATAATACTATATTAAAATTATCATCATTTATAGGTCATTATCAATTTCAGTGCTCATCAGTGGTGAGGGAACAGTAAGGTTAAAGAAGTATAGAAGTTTTATAAGACCCTTTTGGTTTATAGATATATAAGGATAAACCATCACAAACTTTATTGATTTCATCAAAGCAATTTGTAGCCAGTTAAAACAGGATAACAAAATGCAAGCAAAGACGCATCATTAATAGAGCAAGGCAAAGTTATTAAATTATTTTTGCATTTAAATTTTATGGAATTGTGAAATATATTCTGATAACACCATTAGAGCACTTGGAATTAAGTTTTAGTGATCCATTTGGATATAGAAATATAAATATATATATTGTCTATACATGATTTTCAAAATGCTACAGAAGTTTGTGTAGTATTTTGTTAGTGATGTAACAGTTCACAGGATGTTACTGTTTCAGAAACTTGTAATATCAGATATAACTTATATGTGATGGAACAGTTTCCCATTATACCTGTATATGGTTTAACTTGAGTTTAATCAAAACTTTTCATGTTAAACTTGTAAACCCTCTATCATTGGTGGTATAGTTGAACTTGTTTTAATGGAACACTACTGTTATTCCTAGAGAAACATCTATCATATGTAATATAAGTAATGCTTGACATTCAGTTTTATTATCCTTCATAAAAAAGTGTGAGTGAGAAATTTAGTATCAGAAGTACACACATTCAAATTAATTGACCATCATCAAAAAAGAAATAAAGAAAAAAAGGACAAGTTGAATTAACATTCTTCAGAAGTCTGTCAAAATACGTTTGACCAGCTTACATGTATTGGGTGTCATGACCATTCTACTTGGCAATGATTTTCATTTCATACAATGATGGCAAATTAAGTATATAAAGCACTTGCATAATTTTTTAAGTGTAAGTTAGCTCAAAAATTGTACATTAGTTCTTTCTCCTTTTTGACACGCAGAATAAACAGGTGGTTCAGATATCATTGTCCTTTTATAATTACCATTTTATCAGAAGCTTGTCATTTTATGATGAAATTTCTAGGCAACAAACTTTTTCATCTTCCTTATATAGGGATAATTTTTTTCATTATTTTCATAGGATCTCTCGTCAATGCAGTAAAATGGAGAAAATTCTTTACAACTGCCCACTATAATCATAACAAAATTTACATGTTTATGCACACAAGTATATAAGTCATCTGACTGTATTTTCTTTCTAATAAATGATGGTGAACACAAACACTAACCTGTAATAAAGTGTGGAAAAAAATGCCAGAACATATACTTTTTACGCCTCCTAATCCCTCCCAATCCTCTGCCCGTTGTTGTTGTGGGGGGGCTTAGGAGGCGGAGACTGGGAACCAATGCTGGGGAACTCCCCAACCTTGGGACTCAGCCCTCGACTCAACAAATTTTGCATGGTCCTTTTTTTTTTCCTACTACTTTTTTGTTTCTGTCCCTTCACCAACCCCTTCTACTATCCACTTCCTAAGGTGTGAGAGCCGTGCTGATAGGATGAAAGGCTGACTTTGTGCCAGTCCTGAACGGCCTGAGGGAGCCATGGGCACGGTATTCCCCTGCTTTAGTTGTCTAGCCCTTACCCCTCAAGGGACCCTGAGGGGTGGACCGTTTCTCTCCCCAACATACTCCAGGCTTACCATGGCCAACAATGAAGATTTTATACCATTATTAGATAACACATTTATTTTGCTTTTAACCATTAACTATTAACCTACTAGTACAGTATCCACCCTAATCAACACCCCAGGAGACATTTCTACTCTCCCAACATGCTCAACTTCAACAACTAAACCCCCACAACCTTCTTCATCAACTACCCTATCCTCCCTTATTACTACCTTACAACCTTATTGTCCACCTCCCCATAACACTACCTCCCTCAACACTACTCCCTCTCCCACTCCCGTCCTTCTACTACCCCCATCTCTACAAAATTCTTAAATACTCTATTTAGCCCAGCCAAATGGGACCGATTTTTCTTGATCCCTCCCACAGCTTCTCACACTTTCTGCTTTGACAACCTGTTTTCATTCCTCAAATGCATATACATCCTTCACTTGATCTAACCCCTATACATTACCTTACCCGACCTTAACCCATTTACTCGTCAATTCCTTTGCCAAGCTTTGACAACTAATCACTAACTCAACCACCCTTCACTACCATTTACTATAGTGCTACATGACCTTAGATGTCTAGCACATTTATTTTGCTTTCAACCATTAACCAATTAACCAATTACGCCTCCGAAACATCATGTTATATTGAGCTTTTATTGAGTTTTCTGATTTTGCATGATTAGTATATTCTCTCCACAGTGTACTAAATACAATTCATTTCATAGATATGCCAATGTCCTCTATGTATTCTGGTGAGGGTATCTGTCATCAACTCAATATTGCAGTATGGTAAATATATTCATCATCATCATCAAGGGGGCTAACGCTGACGGGAGCATAGCCATAGTCCACCCTTCGCTTCCAGCCACGAGGGTCTCTAATGGCGAGTCTCCAGGCAGGCCCTCAGCCCATCTCTAGCTCCTCACGACAGGTACGTCGAGCTTCCCAAGCCATGCCCTCCTAGGTCGTCCCACAGGCCTCCTCCACCCAGGATTGTCTCACGGAGACACCTGATGAGCAGGGTCATCCACATGCATAATCCGATCGTGGATTATGCATGTAACAGGCCTTATGCCAGTCTCATGGTGTAGTTGTCGGTTGGACACATGGTCCTGCCAACTATACCCCATAATCCGGCTAAGAGACTTGTTACAAAAGGTGTAAGGACGAGACTCCAAGGCACCAGATAGCGACCAGGTTTTGCTTCCATACAAGACTGGCAGTATCAAGGCCTTGAAGACGCGTAGCTTGGTCCTTCTGCATAGGCATTGACATCTCCAAATGCTCTTGTTGATCGAGTTCATGGCTCCTGCTGCCAGACCAATTCATCTACTACTTCTTGGTCTGACAGCCCAGAGATATGGACTACGTTACCATGGTATGTAAAGCTTTCCGAGACTTCAGTGTCCTCACTGCAAGCATGGATCGACTGATTGGATTGGGGTCCCCTAACAGGCCCCCAAAGTCCTGAATCTTGTTCTAGGTCCAGGAGACCTCTAGGCCCAAGGGCTTCGCCTCATTGCTAGATGCATCAAGAGCTGCCACCAGTGACTCCAGAGACTCAGCTAGATTAGCGACATCATCGGCAATGTCAAGGTCTGAGACCTTGATATTCCCCAGTGTTGCTCTATACTGACTTTGGATAGTAGCTCTGCCCATTATCCAGTCCATGTAGGTGTTGAAAAGTGTTGGTGCAAGGACACAGCCTTGCATCACCCCTGAATTTACAGGGAAGAAGTTTGACAGGCCCCCACCACACTTTACAGCACTTTCTCTACAGGTATATAGGCTTACTATTGAGCCAATAATCCGTGTCAGAATTCACCTAAGTCTAAGAATCTCCCATAGCGATTCTCGAAGCGCAAGTATACGGTCTATTGTGGACTTGCCGGGAGTGAATCCAGATTACTCCGGTCCTTAGTAGGTGGTCACGGATCTGTTTCAGAAGAATGTGGGCGAAAACCTTGTCTGGTATAATGAGCATTGTAATGTCACGATAGTTGCTACAATCCCATTTCCCCTTCCAGAGGGATGACCACGCCCCTCCTCAGCCCCCGATAGGCGGCTTAAAGGCCAGAGCTGGGCCCCGTTCGGTCCCTCCAAATTGTGCTATATCCCCTACAGATTTTAGTTGGATACCAGTGTAAGGGCTTAGTGTTGGGTAGTAAAATAAAAGCGCGCGCGCGCACACACACACACACACACACACACACACATGACAGCAATAGTATTATTTATAATCCAATTGCAATAACAGCGACTTTGACACATAAGCTCTATGGTAATATTAAAAACAATAATAAAAAAGATATATAATCATTCCGATCAAGATACGTTCATCAATATGAGATACGGTCACAATAGTGACCGTAAAAGAAGACTCATTTACCACCTCTGTAATGTTTTCAACAGCTGGGATTCTCCAGAAAAACTCGGGAAAAGGGTAGTGACCACACCAAACGTCCGGCTGACACTTTATTTCGTAAAGCCCGGGGGCGGGAACTCGAAACACAGGGTATACATTTTCGAATTTGGTCTCTCACGAGATAAATAAAATGTTTGGTAAAAGTAAATACTTAAACAAAAGAAAAGGAATTATAAAAGAAGTCTCAGTAAGATAAAGAAAACAGTTGATGACATAAGATAATAAAAAAGGTGCCCGCACCAAATTCGACCTGTAAGTAAAAGAAGAAGAAGAAGAAGAAGAAGAAGAAGAAGAAGAAGAAGAAGAAGAAGAAGAAGAAGAAGAAGAAGAAGAAGAAGAAGAAGAAAGTTAAAAAAAAGTAAAAAATTATCGGGTGAAGTAGAAATACAGAAACAAAATTAAATGTACAATGGCAAACATTAAAGTTTGGGAGGTGACCAGCTGCATTAATAAAATCCGTGATAAAACAAGCCACAGAAAAGGCTAAGACAAGGTCTAACAAAATCCCACATGTAAACAAAGAGTTGCCTGCAAGTAATAGAAACATGGAGATAAAAAACAAAAAAAAATAAATAGTTCCATTTTAATTTGAAGTTATACAGCTGACAACCTACATAAAAAGAAGTGACACAAAACAAAAAAGAAATACTAGAACACTATATTTAAGGCATGCTTATACTCATAGCCATAACATGAACCGTTCTAATATATCATTTCTCGTTCGTGTAGAGTCATATGGCAGTGGAGGATCCTGTAGGAAAAAGGCAAGGGAGGGCGGTAGCAGCAAGGATGGGAAGGATTTAGGAACCTTGAACAAGGAGTAAAAGGGAAGACCTGAAGACCTCAAGTATGTGAGAATTAGGGGGAGAGGATGCTGGTTGCAGGTTATGGCAGGAGAAGAAGTTTCTAACCTCACACTCTCAATAGGTCACGGGGAATAGAACCAGACTGTCAGATGGCAGTCAAGACTGCATGTAAGCCCCATGCCATAGGTTCACCCTCAGCCTTTAGTAGTTCAGCAGGGATATCACATATATCTGCAGCTTTCCCACTCTTCAGCTTAGAAATCGCCATCCTAAACTCAGTTAGGGTAGGTTCCTCGCTGATGGGTGGGTCCGACACAGGTATTGTGATACCACTTCCATCCAAGCTAACTGTTACCTGGTACAGCTTTTCAAAATACTCAGCCCAACGTTCACAAAGCCCAACATTACCTGAGATGATCTGTCCATCCACTGAGCGGACTGCAGTCATCTGTGAGGAGGGTTTTGACTTCAGTTATCTCAGGGCTTGATAGGCAGGTGTAAAGGTCCTTTACCAAGAAATGGCCTTCAACCTCCTCTGTACGATTCCTGATGAAATATTCCTTGTCCCTTCTCAGCAGTGTCCGAGTCCTGTGTACCAAAGGGCGTCCTGATTGCCATTCAGCCGAGCCATGTGACATGCTTCAGTGGCCTCCAATGTCTCTGGGGAAATAAAATTCTGCCTTGGACTCCTCAGCAGCTTCGAGCGTTTCATGCCTGAAGGACTCCCACAGTGCAACTGGGTTAGTCAGGTTTTAAAGTTCTGAGAATCGATCAGAGACTGCTGTGGCAAACCCACAGGCACACTCCTCCTTCCTCAGTCTCAGAAGGAGTTTTGAAGTGTAAACGTAGGGTAGCCACTACCAACTTATGGTAAGTGCCACAGAATTTGGCGCTCCAGTAATCCCTGTAATTTTGGAGGATCCTCCATCAAGTGTTGACAACGATGTGGTCAATCTCCTTGGCAACAGTACTCGTATCACTATACCATGTCCAGCGATGCGGGTTGGAGCACTGATACCACAAGCCAGAAATCCTCATTCAGACCTAGCAAAGTCACAGAAAAAGGCTATTCTCGCTGCCGGGATTAGTTCCTGAGCCATGGGGGCCGACAGACATTTCGTAGCCAGCTCGATCACAGCCGGATACTATATTGAAGTCGCCCAGAACAATGTGAATGTCTCGCTAGGGGGAAATTAATTGTCTGCCACTGCTGTGAGTTTGGTATAGAACGCCTCTTTCACATAGAGTTTGCAAACATCGGTAGGAGCGTACACAGTAATAAGAGACATTAAGCCAAAATCATGCTTCAGTCTCAGTACCATAATACGCTCATCAACCGGTGTTACCTCAACTACTGAGGGTTGGATTCGGCTGGAGATGCTATGGCTGGAGATAGTGACCATCGCCATGGCCCGACCAGTCATAAGTGTACCCACCCATACTGATCGTGCCGCTGCAAGGTCTTCTCACCTCCAAGAGGGCAGCCTTCTCAACTCCCAACCGCTCCAATTCCCTCGATAGCAGCGGTAACCATTCGTTCTGCCACAAGGACTGGATCTTCCAAGCACCTACACGGATAGCTCGCCGAAGTTGGTACAGAGCCAGGGAGCGGTCCCAGGCTGAGGCAGTTCAGCCTGGGACCAAAAGGTGCCCAATTTCCACGGGTGGCCACGAGGAGGCATTGCAAGTCTCGATGACGAAGAGGCTGTGAACTGGCACGAGAGGCTTATGCAGAGCTGCTCCCTTTTTCGCACAAGGCTAGCCAGCGGTGGCAGCTGCAAGCGGGAAGGCATGCAAGCACTTAATATTATCTAGGCTACCACACCATCGCTTCACATCACCCTGAACATGAAGCACCCACCCATAAAAATATTAGTTCATAAATATATTACTTTATATTATTACAAGCAGTGATGAGAACTATCGCATGTTCTTGTTATATATAATACACGATACATCAGTTTTACCGGTGTATGTGTGATGTGTTACCAACGTGGGAAAAGACCTCAACCTCTAAGAAAGTGGGTTATGTGTGTGTATGGGTTGGTGTGTGCATGCCTGCATTCGTGAGTATATGGGTGAAACAGTGTGTGTTTGAGCGTGCTGGGTGCTTTACATTTTATATTTTAATGGTGATGATCTCTCGTGTTATATATATATATACATATATATATATATATATATATATATATATATATATCAGCTGCTAAGCCCCTTGTGGATGTTATTAGTGAAAGCCATCCATTAGAACATAGCGGCGGTTAGTGTATGTGTGATATTCCGTCAGATGCCTTAGGAGATAAGTGTGAGCTTTGTTCGGAAGCAAAACATATTTGTCAAAAAGTTCTATCATTGTTACGAGGCTTTCTAGATTTTCTTCTGGTGCTGGATGTTCTTTGGATAATTTGATCAACGTTGGTATTTCCGCCATGGCCTGGGAAATTTTGCCATGTATTTCCCTCATATTGAACGTATCACTGCCCCGCACACCGACGTCCGGCCCATAAACTTGTCGACAGCGAAGACAAGACTTCGAAGCGAGGTCGACCTGACCTTCACATTCAGGGCATTTAATATGGAACGAGGAAGAGGAAGACCTTAAATCTAGGTTGCCATCACAAGCCTCACAATGACAGTCGAAGTTGTACTGATTACGAAGAAAAGTTCTTCGTTCAGTCAAGCCCATTTTCATTAATGCCGGATTATAGTTCAGTGTCAACTCTTCGCCTGCTTTGACTGAACGCATGGCAGCCACTTTCACATGGCATTCAGTAGCCCAAAATGATGCTGATGGGTAGCACGAGTGATTAAAGAATGACAGGACTGGGGAAAGGCCAAGTCCAATCAACTGTCCTTTTACAGCCATGGGAGTTTTCTGCACCTGTGGGAAGGGGAGACATCGAGTCATTTTTTTTATTATCGGTTTTGTGCTCAATATATATATATATATATATATATATATATATATATATGGTGAAAAGGGACAAACAGGTAAATTAATCGCTATGATCTGTATATGTATTCGTACATAAACGGGGTTGAAACATTTACCATACAAATTTCATAGTAGTAGCTGTGGCATGCAGATAACTTTAGAATTACATCTTCCATAAACATACTTGATATTCACTAACTACGTAACCACTGCAATTAAAGGTGAGATTATGATGAAAGGCTGCGCTCCCTGTCAGTAACAGGTCCTCGGTGCTTGGCGTAAAGGCAACACCAGAGTCATCAACGAAATACTGCTGACTCTCCCTCAGTAGCTTGGTAACAACCACTGCTGAGATACACAGTCCTAAGAGGTGTAAGGCAGACAATTGATTCGTGTTCGTTGTTAGGTGGTAAAGCGTCCTATAGTCAAAGCTATCGTAAACAGAATCATCGTTCAGTCCAAGATCAGCTTTCTTGCGGGTCTTCGCTTCTTCACGTAGTATTGGTACAAGGCCCTTCACCCTGGTGTGGGTGGTTTGCATCAGTAAGCGGTATGACATAAGCATATACATGTGGTTCAGCAAGGTGGGAAGCACTCTGCATTCTTTTCCGTGGGAACCTGCCAGCCCCTTTGACCTGCACGATTCACTGCAGAAGATCACCTGACGGAAGATATTTACTTCATCTGTATTATTTAAAAAATAAATTGTATACATGATTGACGAGTACCTAGTATGCTGTTGATGTGACTGAAATATTTATATATCAAATAAATCGTAATGCCTTTAAAAACTCGTTGCTTTTAAATAAAACTATTCCGCGTAAAGAATTACTCTACAGCACCGTTGTAAAGTCACTAGATCTACTAAATGCTCTCTGGATTCGGTTACTTGTACTCATTCTAATAAAACGCAATTCATCCGAGTCAGCAACTTACCAAGGAACAAGTCGGGCAAGGAACAGGAACCAAACAGTGTGCTAGACACGAAGAGCAGTTCGTAGCAAGATGGGCTTCATCCAAACAGCTCAATGAACTTTCTTCAACCAGCAAAACCTCCCCTGTTGCGAATTAATAACTAATTTAGCTTAGCATTGTTACTGTAAAAAAAATAATATTACAGTACACAATCATCCACATTCCATCTGTATTGTTACAAAAGTATTCTTAGTCAGATTAGTACTATTAAGCCACGTGATAACTGATGCAAGTCATATTAATACCTGGGCGGATGTTTCTTTTGGCCACCACGCATCGTCCTTTCTCGGGTGTGTAAGAAAGTTCAAGAGCAGTACTAGCCCCTGTTATGGTGGCACTTGGGTCCATGACGTTCTCAGTGATAGGGAAATATGTGACCAGTTTTTCTTTTTGCTTCCCACTCTCCAGGGCTGAGAAACACTTGTTTCTCCTAAGTAATAACTTATTCTTCAATTCTTCTGGGTAGCCAGATTGCAGGGCTCTATCTATGTCCAAAAGCGAATAATCATATTGTCGAAGTTCAAATAGCACAGCAGATCTGTTGCCATATGCTAGAGCTAATTCCCTTTTTGGTGTTGTAGTATGGCCAATATCTTTGTTTCCTAATTCCACCTGGTCATCTTTTTCTTGCCGTGGATTACCTCCCCTGTTAGGAAAAATATTATTTTGTAATAGTATGGAAGGTGTGCGATTCTCAGTGGTAGTTTTCACAGACCTGCTAGCTTCTTGTTGTGCTTCGCTTTCAATCCGTGTCGAAACATCGGTCACAATCTCGTCTGGAACCATACTCTCAGAAATCGTCTGACCGTCATTATTGGCTGTTGCTCCAGAATCATTTGAAGATGGAGAATTTGAACCCACAGAAGGGCAGGTAGAAAACATAACGCTACGATTATAATAAGAGAGAGCTTGTTGCAAATCTTTCTTCCGATAATATGCATTTCCTTGCAATCGGAATAATTTTGCTTTCTCCTCCGATTTGCTGGCTGGAGTAACATCGACTTTAAGGCAGCGCTGGACCTCTTCCAAGTTCCACAGATATTCAAACATTCTTTCTTCACTAACTGTGGTTGCATCGAACCGTGCCAAAACCAATGCTAAATGTAGAGGTCCAAGCTCCTGAGAAAGCGCGTCCAAATAACCAGAGAAGCTCATAGTTTTCTCCAGTTGGGTTTATCACCTGGAATATAAGTTACAGTTATTATATCTTTATGGTTTTTTATTATCATTATTATACATGCATACAAATACATGCAGTGGTGAATGCATTACATTTTAAAAGTAATGGCGTCACCATTACCGTTACTAGTATTAAAATGAAACAATTACAAACTATGATATATCTTTAAAAACAATTATCTGGTGAATAATTATATTTGGATGCATAGTTCCGGAATTATATTTCAGTACACTTGCTGGGTTCCACTTTTATAAGTCTGGCAACCACTTCCATATAAACAGCGTAAATTGTATTTTTATGAATAAGGCGAACACCCTACATTTTTTTTTTTTTCAAACAAAGTGCAGTTGACAAAAATATAAATAATTAATAAATGTATTAGTATATATTTTTGGAAACTATATAAGCCATTTGACATTTCGTTTTCTTGAAATAAGGGAGACTTAAACATATATTATCAGACTTAATAATTTATCATCAAATAAGTGATAGTTAATCATTTGTTGTGGAATATGTTTTTTTCGAATGCTATTTCCTAGAACTGTTTGTTTATCGCAATGGCAGCACCTATGGAGAGGAGGCGGCATTTCCCCATTTTCAACACAACAATTATCAATTATTTAAGTTTATATATGTATATATATTTATGTTTATATATGTATATATATATGTGTGTGTGAATGGAAATATGCGAAGTAATCCGAAACGTTGCCTAAATATGATTTTTAGTTTTCAAATTTGTAAAGCACAATTTTTGGAAATTTATGTTTGTTTTGCGTGTTGTGTATTTTCGACTTTCTCCCAATACACTGGCGTGAAAATGGATTATATGAAGTAATACGAAAGGTTGAATAAATAATTATGATTTTGAGTTTTCAACTTAGTAAATATATGTATGTATAGGCGTATGTAAATATATAATATATATAATATATATAATATATATAATATATATAATATATATAATATATATAATATATATTATATGTATATATGTTTATGTATCTATATCTATAAATATATATGCATATAAAAATGAATTATCATATACATAAATATAAGTATGTACATGTGGTTATTTGTGTATGTATGTATATTTATGTGTATCATATATATAATATATACATGTACTTGCATACATACATATACGTATATATATGGATGTGTATATATTGGTATGTATCTTATATATAAATATATGTATACATAAATGTATGTATGTGTGGATGTGGTTATATACATATTTGTATATGTGTATATATATAAATAAATAATATATACAATATATATATTATACATAATATATATGCATACATACATACATATATGTTGATTCATGTATATATATCCATATATATGTATATATGTACACATACATACATATATGCAAATAAACACACACATACACACATAATATGTACATATGTATATGTGTGTGTGCGTTTAATTATATATATATATACATATATACATACTCACACACACATATATGTATGAGTATATATATGTATATGCATATTATATATATGTATGTATAGTATATATATATATATATATATATATATATATATGTATGATATATATGTATATGTATATGTATATATATGATATATATATGATATATATGTATGTATGCATATATATATATAAATATATATATATGTATATATGATATATCTGTACATATATTTTTTTCAACAGCCATCCAGTCCACTGCAGGACATAGGCCTTTCTCATTCACTATTAAGAGGTTATGTGGTAGTGCCACCCTTGCCTGATTGGCTGCCCTTCCTAATCAACTGCGGTTCGACGCGCTAACACCTGCGCCACGGCGGCGACTTTCCCTACGACACTTGCATTTGACTTTTAAAGGCGATATATCGTTTTATCGCCGTGAGATCGGGATCGAGCCAGCAGTCGGAACGCAGGCATTTTACGACTGCCGCGACGGGGAATTGAACTCAGGACCATGAGTGCTCTAACCACTGGACCATCGCGGTCAGTCATACATACATACATGTATATATGTATATTTATATATGAGATATGTATATGATATATATATATATATATATGAGATATGTATATGATATATGTATATATATATATATATGAGATATGTATGATATATATATATATATATGATCATCATAACGCCGGTGTGAGCGCATAAAAACATCCAACCTTCACTTCCACCTACGAGGGTCCCTCTTGATGAGCCACCAGGCAGGGATCTGCCCCATCTCCTCACGACAAGTTTGATCGATCTGCCCCAGCCACGACTTCCTCGGTCGTCCCACAGGCCTCCTCCACCCTGGGTTGTCTCGAACAGAGAAAACCCTACGTCATACATTCTTACCCACCCAGGGTTGTCTCAAACAGACACAACCCAAGTCATACATGAATGTATGACTAGGGTTGTCTCTGTTCGAGACAACCCTAGTCATACATTCATACCCACCCAAGGTTGTCTCAAATGTAGACAACCTGGTGGGCAGGGTCATCCTGCAGGATTCGAGCTAAGTGGCCATATAGCCTGAGTTGGCGATCGCGGATTGTGCAAGTAACATGTCCTGTGCAGGTCTTCTAGTGTAACCG
>NC_061820.1:14259982-14267482 GCF_019202785.1 Penaeus chinensis
CCTTGTTATTAAGTTCAGGTGTTTATTAATTGACGATATGAAGTATATGTATATATGAAATATGTTCAAACTTCGCTTCTTTCCTTTATTTATTTATTTTCCAGTCACTCATCTCACAGGAAGAGATAAATAGGTGTAAATTATCGACACAAGGTAATCAGAGTTTAGAACACGTTTATACCTTGGACGATGTCGAAACACGCACTCCCCCCCGAGCTCACTTTTCCAGAAGTTTCACCCGCGCTCCGTTACGCCCAGTCTATAATTAGTTGTCTATCTTCATCACAAAGAAGCATACAATCAAATCCTACTCTCCAATTATCTCTGGTCAATAAATTAAGCTTTATATCCGACATCAATTGCTAATCTTTGTTTCTCAGAATTGCTTCCAAGTTTCCATTGCAGTTCCAGATGGGCTTGTGAATATGCAGATGGTATTTGGTCTTAAACAAGTGTCTCCAGTTGAAAAGGCTCGAGACATTTTTCACTCCTAGACAATCGACGGCGTTCCTCGTGGTGCTTTTAACTTCTGGTGGACTTCTTTTGTGCGGCTTAAGTGATTCTTTTCCTCCTTCGTTTTTCTCTCGTTTTCCCTCTTTTATTTGTGTTTCTCTCCTTGTCTCATCTGTGTGCCTTCCCTTCTTCTCTCTCCCTCTTTTTTTTCCTCCCCTGTCTCTCTCTCTCTCTCTCTCTCTCTCTCTCTCTCTCTCTCTCTCTCTCTCTCTCTCTCTCTCTCTCTCTCTCTCTCTCCCACTCTCTCCCACTCTCTCTCTCTCCTCTCTCTCTCTCTCTCTCTCTCTCTCTCTCTCTCTCTCTCTCTCTCTCTTTTTGTTTAGGTTCCCCATCTCTCTCTCAACGCTATCCTCCTCACCCCTTTCATTTATTAAATCTTTCACTCTTTCACTCTCTTCAATTTCACTTTCTCTTTATTAGTTGATTTAATACACCCATCTCTATATTTTCCCTCTTCTGTTTTGTCTATTTCTCCTTACATTAACTCAAGATTTATACCCCACAACCACCCCATTAACCCATCCGGTAACCTCCTGTTCCGTCTTCCTTTTAACACCTTTCTCTCACACACTGTTTATTTCAATCTTCCTCCTCCCTGCTTTCGCCCTATCTCCATCCTCATGTCCACGGCCCCTCTCTCCCCAACCCCCCCTCCCTATCCACTATCCATTTTTTTTTAAATTCTTCCCCCTTCATCTATCTCCCCCCCTATTCCTGATGACCCCAAACCTTTCTCTCCTTTCTCTCCTCCCCTTCTCCTTCCTTCCACTTACTCCTTCCTTCCTCTCTCCCTTCCATAACCTCCTTTCTCCTACCCACCCCCTTCACCTCCTCTTCCCTTCTATAAACAACCCCCCACCCTCTCTCTCTCTCTCTCTCTCTCTCTCTCTCTCTCTCTCTCTCTTTCCCCCTACCCCTACCATCCTCTCTCATATCCACCACTCTCCTCTCCTCTCCTTTCCCCTTCCTTCCACTCTCATGTCCACAATTCTCTTATCTCTCCTCTCCCCCTTTCTCTCTCGCGCGCACAACCCTCTTTCTCCCTTCCCCTTTCCCTCATGCCCACAACCCTATCTCTCTCTTCCCCCGATCCTCTCCCTTCTACTCCCCTTTCCTTCTGCCCCCCCCTCTTCCTATCCCCTCTATCCCCCACCCCTATTCCTTTCCTTTCTAATCCCTCCCCTCTCTTCCTTTCCCTTCAAACCCTCCCCTCTCTAACCCCTCCCTCTCTCTTTCCCCTCTACTCCCTTTCCCCATCCTTTCCCCTCTATCCCCCTCCCTTCTTCCTTTCCTTTCTAATTCCCTCCCCCCTCTTCCTTTCCCTTCTACCCCTCCCCTCTCTATCCCCTCTACTCCCTTTCCCCATCCTTTCCCCCTCTCTCTCCTTCCCCTCTTCCTTTCCCCTCTCTCCTCCCTCCTTTAATAGTAAGGATTGTCCCGGGTCGTTCCCATGACCCGAGAACTGTTCATGAAGCAAGATGTAATGAAAATCTTGATTGAGGACACATGATTGCACGTTGATTTTGACGGCGGGGGGAGGGGGGGAAGGGGGGGTGGAGGAGGAGGTGGGGAGGAGTTGGGGAGGTATCAGGGGAGGGGGGGAGGGGGGGAGGGGAAGACAGGTAGAGGGGAGTAGGAGGGAAGGTAGTGAGGACATTTAGGAGTGGGGGGTGGGGGTTGGAGCAGGGACAGAGGGAGGGGGGCGGGTGTGGGAGGGTAGTGAGGATATTACGAAGGGGGGAGATAGGGTGGGGGAGAGGGAGATGGGGAGGGGAAAGGCTTAAGGGAGAGGACAGAGATCTGTGAGGGGGGGGGATAGGAGATAGAGGGGAGAGTAGGGGGAGGTGGAGGAGGTGGAGTATAACCGGGATACAGCCTCGTTAGCGGACTTCCTGATGCCGTATAACCCGTAGTGGATAGCTCGTCATTGTTGATGTTTATGATAATGTTTACGGGCTATGTAGCTGTTAGTTTCGCCGTCGGCCGCCAGGTGGTGTTTGCGAATTTCTGATGTGCTCTGGTAATGGCGGTCGAAGCTGCGGGCGATGAACAGCCTCGTTACGTTCAATAATTCGCCCGCACTGTTTGTGATATGTTCTTCTGTTCTGGATAACAGCAGAAGCACTAATGGTACTACATCTACTGCAAGTAATGGTTATGTTGGTAATGATGATAATTGTAAGGGTGATTATGAGGGTTATACTCGTAAGGAAAATTATTATAATGATGATGGTAATGATAATGATTGTACAGCAGTGATTAAAAATAATAATGATAGCAGCAAAAATAACTAAAGGTATAAGTAAAATGATGGAAATACCCTTTATTATATGAATTTCACAGCCCTTTACCCGAAAAAACTATCCCCCTCTCCCCCCCACCCCCCCACCCCCCCAAAAAAAACACAAACAGAATCGTGTCGCACCCAAGCATCTTGTACCACATCCTATTTACCACAATTGAAACCCTTGTATAGATAATCTCCCTTTATGAAACCTCCTATAAAACGGGGGTGGTAGAGAAGGAGAAGGAGGAGGGGGAGGAAGAGCAGGAAGATGAAGGATGACAAGGATTCCCTCCGATATCCTTGCTCCTAAAGCTCATCCTCCTCGGCCTTCGTCGTTGCCTCCTTCCACGTAGGAAAGGGATAAGCCGATTTGAGAGATAATAATCCTGTCTAGTGTTGTTGCTCGTTGGGTGGTGGTGGTGATGGGGGGTGGGGGGGTTGGTGGGGGGGCGGGGATCCTTTTCAGCCTTCTGTGGAGGGCTGAGCGTGCGTTTGTGTGGTTAGATGTGGGAAATGAGTGGGGTTGATTGTCTCTTTTTGTGTAAGTGTGTGTTGGTGTGTGTAAGGTAGATGTAGTTAGATCATTAGATTGAGGGGTAGGTTGATAGGTTGTAAGATAGAAAGAGGGGGAGGAAAGGGATAGAGAGAGAGAGAGAGAGAGAGAGAGAGAGAGAGAGAGAGAGGGGGGGGGGGGAGAGGGGAGGGAGAGAGAGAGAGAGAGAGCAAGAGAGAGAGAGGAGAGAGAGAGGGGGGGGGGGGGAGGGAAGGAGGGAGGGAGAGATAGATAGATAGAGAGAGAGAGGAGAAAGGGAGTGAGCGAGACAGACGGAAGGAGGGATAGAAGAAGGAAGGAAAGATGGAAACGAGAGAGAGAGTGGGGGGAGGGAGGGAGGGAGGGAGGGAAGGAGGGATAGAGGGAGGAAGGAAAGATGGGAACGAGGGTAAGAAAGAGAGATAGATAGATAGAGAGAGAAAGAGAGAGAGAGAGAGAGAGAGAGAGAGAGAGAGAGAGAGAGAGAGAGAGAGAGAGAGAGAGAGAGAGAGAGAGAGAGAGAGAGAAGAAAATGTTCTGACAAGAAAAGACAGACAGGGATGAGAGACAGGTAAATATTGACAGATAGACAAGAATGGGGCGAGTAGACAGTGCTAAGGAAAACTTCAAAAAAAAAAAAAATCACACAGATCTTTCACAAAATCAAACAAACAATTTTAATAGAAATTTCTCACCAAAATCTGGTCATCAGATCCCATCAACTTTTCGACATTGGTATAAAGAACAAGAAAAAAAAAAAAAAAAAAAAAAAAAAAAAATGTTGAAAGAGGAGAAAGAGATTATTGATCCGGGGTGTTGCAAAAGCCCAAGGATCATAGCTCGACGTGGCCACACCAAATCCATTTATCACGACCCCAACCTGGCCACAAACAGGCCACAGCTGGCCCGGCGCGACACCCTGCCCTGCTCACTCATGTAAACAATATTTCAAAACGTAATCAACAACAGCTGGAGGTCACGAGTTGTACATTTAAATTCCCGTAAAGTAACTTAGTTTAAGGGGCAGGCTGGCGACAGGGCCGTGTTGCAGAATAAGGAAAATGTTGCAACTGCAAAGCTTCCAAGGATGGATTGGGGTTGATGGCGAGCTCCTTTTAATTTTTTTTTCTTTTTTTATCTCTCTTTTTTATATTGCTTTCGTGGGTACGCTGGAAGACGCAACGATACCGGAGAGAAACAGGGATCCTCGACCACAACCACCTTGCATATTGAGCTGAAAGGAACCCCAGGGCTCTGCGTGTACGTTTGTTAGATATATTGTGCTGAAAAGAACCTTCAAAACCTTCAACTTTAGTAATTACCAAGAAGGCAAGCACTAATGACCGGTGTTGCAAGTTCATAAAGTAGAAAAAATAAGAAGCCATAAATACACCGAAATCCTCTTCCGATACTGAAATAGATACTATTAATCAACTCCCAACGCTCTTCTAGTACATGACATTAACCATCGACTTTAACCAGGGTTTGAAAACGTGATAATAACTAAATGACAGAGCCCGACGATGGACACCAACAGGTACCAACCATTAATCAAAAGCGGGGATCAAATGGTAGGTAATAAATATCAGCACAATATTCCGGGTCTCGCTATCAATTAATCAGGCCTTTAACTGCTACAAGTATAGGTTTGAACTGCGATCCTAGTAGGACCAGACATGAACAGCCAACATCAACTCAATTCTAGCTCCTTCCACAACAAAGCGCATTGCGTCAGATCCTAGTCTAGAGTTAACCGTAAACCAAATATTAACTATGGCTAACAACCAGGCTGCATATGCTAATTATCCGTATCAACGTCTCACTCAACATTATCATTCAGCATATATCTGAACCCTTTCATCAGTTGCACATACGAACCAGCGGCAGGAACCGGCAATCAGGTTCAGCCTCTCACAGGCGACTTACACACACAGCAGCAGCGGCAAGCGTACCCGGGCACTGCCTGCAGTAATGAATATAATGGATATACTAATAAGAAAGGGTTTATACGGCCACTAGTGTCTCAGTAACGGCTCGAGTAATTAAGCCACCATAACCGTCGGGTTTGCTGCACGACGTCGTATGTTTGGCCGATGCTACGACTGAGGAAATGGCGTTGGAGGAGGACCGCGCTGGTTGCCTTCGCCGAGCTGGTGTTTGACCCTCCTCTTCGTCTTTCGTATTGCGTTCTCTCTCTTGGTTTCTTTCATTCTGTCTTTATTTATCTGTATTTGTTTTCTTTATCACTGTCTTTCGGTCTCTGTCTCCGTTTCTCTGACACTGTCTCTCCCTCGCTCTCTCTCTCTCTTGCGCTCTCTGTTTCTCTATCTCACTGTCTCTCTGTCTCTTTCTCTATCTATGCCTCTGTCTATCTGTCTGTCTGCCTCTCTATCTCTTTCTCTCTCTATCTCTGCCTCTGTCTATTTGTCTGTCTGTCTCTCTATCTCTTTCTCTCTCTATCTCTGCCTCTGTCTATCTGTCTCTCTCTCTCTCTCTCTCTCTCTCTCTCTCTCTCTCTCTCTCTCTCTCTCTCTCTCTCTCTCTCTCTCTCTCTCTCTCTCTCTCTCTCTCTCTTCCCGTCTCTCTCTCTCTCTTTCTCTCTTCCCGTCCCTCTCTCTCCCATGGGAACGTTGAACCGTGTTGGGCACTTATAACACACATTTTCCCTCTGGCAGAGCCTTTCTCCTGGCACCCTGGAGCCGCGAAGGCCTCACGAAAGCCCGAAAGCCGCGCGCAGGATGGCGGACAGATGAGCGTCCTCCACACAACAGGATGGCGAGGGAGGAGAACAAGCGCTAGTTTGTGTTCTTCTGTCACGGACGAGTCATGAGGTACAGCGCGGGCATTGCCAGGTGCAAGATGGCAACACCGAGGTGCAGGTACCACGCGGCGAGGACCTCAACAGCACATGTGAGGCTGGAATGCTAAAGCGTTTAGCCAAATGTTTATCGAATCAGCTTTACGAGCGATGTGAGATGAGGCAACAGTTTTACATGCAGCACCAGAGTCGGCTTTATGGCCCATAAACTCCGGCCAACACCGGGGATGACATGTCACCGTCGTCCCTCCCGCGTGTTGCCTGTCAGCACCTCGTAGTTTGGCCCTCCCTCTCTCCCTCTCTCCCTCTCTCCCTCTCTCCGCCTCTCGCTCTCCCTCCCTTTGTCTTCCTCTCTTTCACCCTTTGCCTCTTCTTTCTCTCTCTCCCTTTCTCGGTCTTCCTCTCTTTCACCCTTTGCCTCTTCTCTCTCTCTCTCTATCTTTCTCGGTCTGCCTGTCCCTCCCTTCCTCCCGTTGTCCCCCTCTCTTTCACATTTTACCTCCTTTACCTATCTCCCTCTCTCGTTTTACATCCTCTTCGCTCTCTCTTTCCTTTTGTCTTCTTATGTTTCACTTTTTACCGTCTATTACCCTCTGCCTCTTTTCTTTGTCCATTCTCTCTGCTCTTCTTTCTCAAGATGCGTTTCCCATTCCATACGTCTTTGCCAACCTATCTGTTCGTCACATTTAAAACATTTCCTTTCTTTATCCTTGTTTTCGTCTTTCTTTTCTTCTAGTTGATCCTTTGTTTACCCGCCTTTCATTCACACCTTTTGAGAGTTGTAGACTCAGTTGTCCCACCCTTTATTCTCCCTACAAATTCAACATCTTCGTGTTTATATAAGATACCCCTCGGTTTCAGTTTCCCATTTTCTACATAGTTCACGTCTCCAGGCTCTTTACTTCGACTCTCCACTGTCTCTAGGTCCCTTTTCATCAAAAAGTCTTTGTTCATTTTATTCTCTAACCTCTACAGTCTTCCTTAACATAATTTCCCAACTTTCTTTCTTATCTTTTCTTTATATCTCTTATTTACTCTCTTAAATATTTATTTCACCTCTCCCTTTTTTTATGCCTTTCGCTTTTTCTTCGCCAAATTTCTTTTCGATAAGCAATAACTGTGGTTCGCATTAGCCAGCTAAATTGTGCAGTTCCCTCTCCTTGTGTCTTATCTCTCCATCCATTCACACGTCGTTTAAACCTCCAGGAACTTGGCTCGTGTGCAACAACCGGTGCAAAGAGGGCAACAGGGATGCAGTTTTTTTTTTTCGTGGCGTGTAAACAGACCGCAGCGCCGATGACCAGTCAGTCCTCTCCCGTCCGGCGGTGTCTCCTCATTATCCTCTCCCCT
>NC_061820.1:14275026-14282526 GCF_019202785.1 Penaeus chinensis
CTTAAATTGATTTAGTAAAAGAATATTCCTGTCGTTTTCTGATCTTTACTATTGTTAATATTAAACCCATTGTAATATGCCACTTGTTTCTTTTTATAGAATTAAAGAAATTGGTTAAAACTGCCGTTGTATCTTCGGCACACTCTGCGGGGAAATCAATTCAATCCACCCCAAGAAACTTCAGTCATGCCACTTAAATTAAAATTAGGTGCCAAATTATTATTATTATCATTGATATTAGTATTATAATTTTTGTTTTTCTCGGGATTTCTTTCAACCCAAAACCCTGGGTGATGGCGCGATGCCAAAGTAATTTAATAATACAATTGATTTCATATACGAAAAATTCGCAGTGGTTTGAAATTGTTTTTGTTACCTGTTAGTGTGTTACGAATAAAAACAGTTCTAACAGTTTTCATTGGTGGCAAAGGTAATATCGGTAAATGGTTTTATATAAAAGAAAGTGATTATTGGGTATGGCGTTCATGATGAGGCGACCACGGACCACGGTGTTGGTATGGGTGATGAGGCGACCAAAATGTGCGGAGCAGTGCATAGGCATGGGCGTCAACATACTTGAGGAAGGGAAACGGAGGACATGTTCAGCTCGTTGGATCAGCTATCTCCTGAGCCAGGATAGCTTCCAGGAGTTAACAGATGGTCGGCTGACCGGAAAACCAACAGAGGAACAGTCATCGGATTGCAGAGGACATCCATAAACTGGTAGCTACCCTTCTGCATCTGTGCTTGGCCCCAAGTTTATCGCTAATGGGCGAATGTCCAAAAGGGCAAAACGATACGCTCAAGTTATATGTATAAGTAAATGTAAATGGAATATAGTATAATGAAAATGTGATCGTAAAATAAGATGTTGAGAGTAAAGAGATTTAGCCTCGAGAGTCTCTGTAAGAAAATTATTTTTGTTGAAAGTGTATCATTAGTAGTTAACAAGTTTCGAATTAATAAATATTTTTTAAATTGCTCTCTGAAATTAACCAGAGTCACTACCAAATATGCCATAATGTGTCCGTTTCTAAATTCGTTCGTATGTTTATTGATTTTGTATGTAATTATATAATCAATGTAATTTATTTTGTTGATGTAAGTTTCTATTGGTTTCATATATAAATGTTTCTTTTTCAGTCATTTATGGGTCTTGCATAACCTATTTTCTATATATGTAATATTAATTATGTCATATAAAACAATAAACTATTGATATGGATGGTGGCCACTAAATTTCACTATACTCATATTTTCTGAAGGGGGACCCATGTCGAGATCGATATTAATTCGACATTTAACAGGCGCATTGGATAAAGCTGTAAATATGTATGGACCTTGTAAACTGCCAAACACTACCGGCATGTTTATTTGCGTATTTCAATTTTGAAGGCATATCAATATAGCAAAATTTAATGTTATAAATTAGTTAGTTATAGTAATGATCTGTAAATGGATTGCTTGTTGTAGTGTTCACAATTCAATGGGGGGGGGGGGGGGCAGATATTCATAGCCGTTTTTCAGACGGGTTACTGCTCTCCTCCCCCATGAGGAAAAAGAGAAAAGAGGTTGGCGAGAACATCACGCCATGATACCGTCAACCCAGTGTTTTTTTCTTTTCTTTTTTTTCCCCACACTTTTGGTGTAGATACAACAAAATTAGTCAAAGGAGACAATTCCGACTGTGTCAAAGAATGACTTGGGAAAGGAACCATAGATCAAAATAAAGTATAGGAAAGAGAGATTCTGAAAGAAGTAGGATTTATTACTTATATCGGCCCAGTAAAAATAACGAAAATACCGGGGAGTTATGGTGGAATGTTTTTATCCGGTCTCACTTTTATTTTTATCATATTTATATTTATGATTATTATTTATTTATAATTAGTTAAATACAGATAATTTGAATCTGTAAAAGAATATTCGTGTCATTGTAACATTGGTTCTTTTATTTAGTAGCGTTCCACTGACGCGTTAAGAAGGTACATTTAATTCCATAAGAATTCTATAATATTCAGTTTATATCACTTAACCCTTCATTTGTGAAATACATCACTGAAGAAAATGAAAATCAAATAGGGGAAATATATCAAAGTTCTTTTTTTTTTTCATAACACCAAACATATACAATGTAATATGAATCCGGAGCAAGGAATATATAAAAAAGAAAGTATCACTAAATGAAGTTCACGACCTTTCGCTAGTGCTGCCATCTATCAGACACACACTAAACTACATGATTATAGAGAAACAAAAAAATAGACTATTTTTTTTTTTTTAGGTTAGGGATTGACAGTAGAGTTTTTATTTTCGTTTGTTTGATCAATTTTGGTAGTGTTATAATACAAATATATTCGTAATTTTTACTATAATAGTAATAAAAGTGACAATGATAATAGTGATTATAATAGTTATGATAATAGTGACGATTATAATCATTAGGATAATAGTTTTAATAATAGTTATGATAATAGTTTTAATAATATTTATGATAATAATATTAATTGCTATGGTAATAATAATAATAATAATAATAATAATAATAATAATAATAATAATAATAATAATAATAATAATAATACAACTGTAACATGAACCGACTATAATAATAGCTGAATATTTAAATAGAATATCAATGAGCAAGGTTAATTATTAGATATGCATTAAAAAAGCAAGTGCAGCATTCATTAAAAGTATATAAATAAATAAATAATGCAGATACTATGAATGCTCACTTCAAAAACGAGAAATAGTATATATATACCAATCGGTGAAAACAAAAATTGAAACCAATGTGAACAGACAAACAAAATGATTCAAAATATAAGTAAAATAATGTTAAAAAAAAAACCAAATTTTCGTCTATGCATTGCATCACAACTGTTTTTTAATGTAATATAACAGACATACATAGCTATTTCTTTCAGTTAACACTCATGAAACCTACAATAATATTATCACTGTTAATATATATTATTACTCTTTACAAGCTTAGTTTCTTTTGGGTTTTATTTGTGCTCTGATTTCCCTGTCCTTACACTTTATGTGATAAAATATTTAAAATTCCAAAGTTGTTTTCTGAAGACACACACACACACACACACACACACACACACACACACACACACACACACACACACACACACACACACACACACTAAAACCAATATCTGTTTTTATATTTATCGGTCTGTCGCCGCAGCCTCCTATGGAATACGCTTATCAGCTAATTGTATGATATAGATTTCGAAACTTCAAATATCATTCTTAAAAAAAAAAAAAAAAATATATATATATATATATATATATATATATATATATATAAATAAAACACACACACACAAAAGTTCAATTATCATTTACAATGTTGTAAAATGGTTTTACCAATAAATATGCTTTCGCTATTCTAAGAGTCCCAAAAATTAAGCATCCCTCTTATTTACAGCTTTGAAATTTGGACTCAAATTCATCATCAGTTAAACCTGCCCTGCGTATTTATCTATTTATTTATTTAAAAGTTTCTGCTGCGTCTAACTTCTAAGGTCATCATTATAGCAAATCAAAAATCATATGGCACCATGGTTAAGTAGCGAAAAGGGTTAGGAACGACTTAATAATTAGGTTAAAATTACAGGTTTAACAGCACTATAGGGTAGTATGAGTTAACGATTAGGATACGTGGATAGAACAAGGGTATGAAGAAAAGGTAAAAGAAAGGAGGAGGAAAATCCCATGCAAAATTAGTTGAGGCAAGGACTAAGGACCAAGGTAGTGGTGATCCCCTACTTCGGCCCATCTCCTAAGAACTGCCAAGATGTACTGGGAGTGGGAAGGAATGCTGCATGGAGGCTTGTTCAGAGGGACCCCAGGAGGTGGAGGCAAAGGTTGAGCGCGGCAAAGCGCAGCCATGCGTATACCCCCTTATGATGATGACGATATGTATGTATGTATGTATGTATGTATGTATGTATGTATGTATGTATGTATGTATGTATGTATGTATGTATGTATGTTTTATATATAAACACACACACACACCAAAATATATATATATGTATATATACATATATATGTGTATATATACATATATATGTATATATACATATATATATGTATATATACATATATATATGTATATATACATATATACATAGAGAGAGAGAGAGAGAGGGAGGGAAGGAGGGAGGGACACACACACACACACACACACACACACACACACACACACACACACACACACACACACACACACACACACACACACACACACACAGACACACACACACACACCCACCCACATACATACACACACACACACACACACACACACACACACACACACACACACACACACACACATACACACACACACACACACACACACACACACACACACACACACACACACACACACACACACAGTCACACACACACACAGTCACACACACACACACACACACACACACACACACAGTCACACACACACACACACACACACACACACACACACACACACAGTCACACACACACACACACAGTCACACACACACACACAGTCACACACACACACACACACACACACACACACACACACACACACACACACACACACACACACACACACACACACAGATACACACACACACACACACACAGACACACACACAGACACACACAGATACACACACATATACATACACAGATACATACACAGATACATACACAGATACACACACACACACACACACACACACACACACACACACACACACACACACACACACACACATAAACACACACACACATACACACACACGCGCGCGCGCGCAGAACACATACATAAAATGTCCCTTAAATGATGCAGACTGGTTTCAAATACTGGAATGCTTGGAGCATAGGGCCATATATTGAAGGATGCCATCCAGCTCCTCATTGCAGGCGGCAGGCGGCGAGGTGGCGAGAGAAATCCCGGTGCCTAGCGAGGCGGATTACTTAGCTATGCACGTGAAATCCTCTACTACTGCTATGACCCCACGGTGCCGTTCCCACCACCAGAGAGCCTGCAAGAATGTACCTCATATTCCCTGCAAGGGACGACAGAACCGTGGAATTTCCAATATATTCCGGGCCAAGGCTTATATGGATCTCCAAGAACTGGTTGTCGGGCGTCGCGGGGTAATGGCCAGCGGCAGCTCTGCCATCTTTAGTTTTGAACAGGACGCGGATTCCATTTGTGAGAACGTTCCTCTTCTTCGGAATGAAGTAATGGTGTACGATTTGCATAGAGATGAAATGGTGAAGCATAGATGAGGGAGATGAAGAGTCAGGTTGGGTTAGATACTTACTGGCATCGTAGAAAAAATAGACATTGGCAATGCAAACGCTGGTGGATGAAGATTTAAAAGGTGCAGATCACTATATGTAAAATGTAGATAGCGGTCCCATTCGTCATCAAAAACAGGATAACCATACCTCGAGCAATAATGCTCTTGCATAAAATCCCAATACAAAACAAGAAAAAGGAAAGAAAAGACAAGAAAAAAATCACATACACATAAACAACAGTAGCAAAATAAAACATCTTCAATCAGAGTATAAAAGATATGTACGAGTTTAGGATCTCGTTGCGGAACATCATCTGCCTCTCTTTATCGTCGAAGTAACCGGTAACCCCTACAGATCACAGCCAGAATCTCGAATGGGATGGGGGGGGGGGGGGTAATTTAATTGCCTGTAGCCGAGGGAGAGCCATTATCATCTCCATGGGGAAAAAAAAGTCGAGAAACATCTCCTTATAAATCTAAGATTCAGAAAACATTATTTCGAGGTTCTTGAATCATTTGGAAGAAATGGTTTCATGCGCGGTGGAATTTTACATTCTTTATATATATATATATATATATATATATATATATATATATATATATATTTTTTTTTTTTTTTTTTTTTTTTACTCATTAGTAGTCCAACAAAAAGTAGAATGCTTGAGGCTAAGAACTAATACGTTAAGATGCTTTGTACACGCTTGTAGCATGTTCGTAACATATTCGAAATTATATTTCGAGGGCCTTAATTCTTCGAAAAACGAGATGTACATGGAGAGGGGAATTCACAAGAAATCTCTAAGATCACATAAATATACCGACCCGCGTGTAGGCTTACACCGCCTCCTAAACCGTCTCGCTCCGAGGAGTAATATGCAAGAGGATTTTTTCCCATCTCCCTGGCAACGAATGGTCCAAGCTGATTTTTACCCCAGTTTTATGGCGTAGATTCCTCAGGCGACGACCCTGCTCACACGTCCTGCAAATCCAGAGCCATCAGCCGTTAGCCGCCACTGGAGCGACGAATTTCAAGGGGAGGAACGTCGGCGGGTAACGATGCCTCCGCTGCTACGCTCGCCTCCCCTTTGCTCCCGTTGGCCGATCCGACTAATGGAACGTTCGCTCGTTGCTCTGTGTTGCGACCTTTGTTTTCTTTTCAGTTTTTCGTTTATATATATATATATATATATATATATATATATATAGGTATATATATACATATATATATAAATATATATATATATATATATATATATATATATATATAGGTATATATATACATATATATATAAATATATATATATATATATATATATATATTTTTTTTTAATCTAGATGGAGATAGTGAGAGGAACTTATTTGAGAATTAAAAATATATAATGTGACATGCGTTATTTTGCATGCGCAGTGATGATTAATTGATGATTACAGTTACAGTATATTGCAACAATGTCAAGAAGTGTAACAATGCCACAGATGCTGATGATTACAAAGATATTAATGTAAACAAAAATAACACGAAAAGGAATAGCATCAGCTTTACGTACTGGCGTAAATATTGCAAATGGATATGTATGTAAGTAGTGCACATATGTATTATCAGCTATTTATGGTACATCTGGCAACTCTGAATAGTTTTGCTTACTTGAAGGTATAGTAAAACAATATGAGTGAATGCTAAACTACTCGATAACTGGTTACTTTTTGTCCTATTGATTAAGTTATGAACAGTTTTGTTAGAGTTTACTACAGTGAAAACTTACTTAAATAAAAACGATAATCAAGAAACTTTTAGAAACAACATACATAGCATATACTTAGGCTTATATGTAGTTAAATTACGAAGCTGTCTTCGTTATCAGTTTATGTCAATATTACTTACAAAGAAACAATGAAAGGTAACCAGGTATTTTAATGAGACTGTTTTCATATAACACAAACGGATATTTTATTCGTTGTAGTATTATTTTGCATAAATCCAAGTTTACTGCTACCTATACACTATCTCTTGCCCAAAGGTCTTGGGGTCGGATTTCAAGATTGTTTTTATTCTGAAATGAAACTACTTGTATCAGATAAAACGTGTACGTTTTGTCATGAACCCCAGTAATTGTGAACGAGGAATGTGCGTTGATAAATCATTTTTCATGCATATCATGTTTGTAGAACTTCA
>NC_061820.1:14292526-14295026 GCF_019202785.1 Penaeus chinensis
GCGTTCAGCACATCCAACTTCATGGCTCTAAATGGTGACTGGGGTGGACAAGCACATCGCTCGTACGACCACGGTGGAGGGCTTTTCTCGCGCTCTGTCCAGGAAGAAAAGCATGTCGTTCGGGTCGTTTCCTATCTCTGACATTGCAACTGTTGCTTCTTATTTTGTCCATTGCATGTTGCTAATACTTCATCGTTGGTGTGGTTTGGTGATTATGACGTCGTCAGTGAGGTCGTCCTTGGATCACTCTTCGCGGCCGGCAAGTCGTTTCTGGCGGATGCCTTGGTGTGCGGCAGCTCCGTTTTCTATGAATATGCTAATTATGTCCAATATCGGGAAGTATAAATTGCTCTGACGTCACGGGCTTATAAATATTTGGTATAATTAGAGTTGGCTGCCAGATACTTAATCGATTTCAAAGATGGGCTTCTCTTTGCACCTAGCTTCCTTTCAACTATGCAACAGAAGCCTCACAAATTGTATTCCTCGTAGGTAGTTCAGTGTACCGCATCTCCTCGTATTTTAGTATCATTATTATCAATATTATCATAATTTTTTATCAGTATCATTATTATTACCATTATTATTACCATTATCATTATTACCATTATCATTATTACCATTATCATTATTACCATTATCATTATAACCATTATCATTATTACCATTATCATTATTACCATTACTATTATTTGGACAGCAACCAGTAAATCAAGCTTGCCAGCGTCGTACGTCAGAACACAAACAAATAAAGAAGGGTCATGGTTGCAGCGCATTTATGGTGCATAGACTACGTAGCCATTATGAAACATCTTTCAGCACGTGCCGCACATTTTTGGCATAATATTAGCATTCCTACGCACCACGAAGATTAACACTATAACTTTGGAGCCGGTGTGGTATCGCGGTTATTGCACCGCTGGCTATAAGGTAATGACGTCATCTGGAACACAACTATGAGCTTGATGATGAAAAGGTTACTGGCATGAATACTGAAGGTTGGTGGCCGATGTGTCTGTCGGTCATGACAAAAGAAGGAAGTTGTGTGGTTAGATGAAATGAGTGTTTGAAAGCTTTCTATATTTATCACTACACACACACAAATACATACATAAACACACACACACACACATAAACACACACACACACACACACACGCACACACACACACACACACACACACACACACACACACACACACGCACACGCACACGCACACGCCCACGCCCACGCACACGCACACGCACACGCACACGCACTCGGACACGCACTCGCACACGCACTCGCACACGCACGCACGCACGCACACGCACGCACGCACACGCACGCACGCACGCACACGCACGCACACGCACACGCACACGCACATACACACATACACACATACACACACACACAAATATATATGAGTTGTATATCATCTTTCTGTGCCTTCACCGATGCGGTGTTTGACAAACTAAGTGGCGCCATGTTTCATGTTGTCGAGCTCTGTCCCAGAGGCATCGGCGTGTTTGTATTTTGAAATTGTTGAGGAATGTTTTTCTCGGTCTACCTTAAGTTTGCTTATCCTCAATTGTATTGCTTAGGCTAAGGCATTCCAATGCGCCTTTACGGATTACATGTCCGAAGAATTTGAGTTGTACTCGGATTAATTCTAGAATCACACGTTCTTGTCCGATTCTTCTGGGGATCTCATTGGACACTCGGTCAGTGTAAGGGGTATGCAACATGGTGCGATGGAACTACATTTCCGCGGCTTCTACATTGCGCCGAGTTTCAGCCGTCAGTGTCCAGGACTCATATAGGAAAGCCGACCGTACAAAGATTTTAACGAGTCTAATTTTTATTTGCACTGAATGCTTGCGGTCTGTCAGGCTGCTCCGGAGTTTGGAGAATGTATCCTTTGCTAGTCCGATTCTGTGACAAGTGCTCCTAAATAATTGAAAGAGGTGACCTGGTAGATATCCATTCCTCCTTGTTTCAGTGGACAAGTTGGTAGGACATCCTACTTTGAAACACGCATACATTTTATTTTCTAGCTATTGGCATGGAGGCCAAGATTTCCGCTGGCTTCCACAACAGCATCAAAAAGTTTTTGGAGGTAATTTACAGATATGGCCATGTGAACTGCATCATCTGCATAACGATGGTTGTTGATCTTGCAACCATTGAAAACGATTCACTCCTGGCGATCCTCAATCTCCCGCAGGATAACTTCAGTAAGGTGACAAACCTTGTCGGATACCTTGCTTGATGGGGAACTAATTAGTTGTTCCATTGGATATGCGGAAATGCTGCAAGTTGATCTTTGTAGACATATTGAATTAGTCTCTTATATTTGTCATCTATCTGGAGACTTGAAAGGATATCTCATCAAAAGCTCTTTAATAGTCAATGAAAACCAGGTACATGTTTTGCTGGTGTTGGATGGTTCTCAGTAAGCATTCTCATGACAAAGATAGCATTCCTCATAATTTAATCTTTCATAAACCCAAACTGG
>NC_061820.1:14312526-14315026 GCF_019202785.1 Penaeus chinensis
ATATATATATATATATATATATATATATATTATATTATAATATATATATTTATAATATATATATATATATATATATATATATATATATGTATATATGTATATATTACATATATGTAATATATAATATATATATGTATATATATATTACATATATATATATATACGTATATATACATACAGTATACATACATACATATATACATTCATATACATATATATAATACATATTACATAAATAATATATATAATATATATATATATGTATAAATATAAATAAAAATAAATAAAAATAAATAGATAAATAAATAGACACACACACACACACATACACACACACATATATATACATATATATATATAGATAGATAGATAGATAGATAGATAGATAGATAGATAGATAGATAGATAGAGAGAGAGGGAGAGAGAAAGGTATCAATAAATATATAAACAGATTAATGTAGATAGATAGATAGACAAACTGATAGATAGATATGTCCCTAACTTTGTCATATATTCGCAACTTGTATCGTCGTCAAATCGTCAGCGGGTTGAGGTTGTGTAGAGGAATTCATTTATATTATCTAATCATTCTATCGTTGTTGGCTGAATGGCAGAGGCATTACGTGTACTCTTCGGGGAACTTTTCATTGAATTATTTGCGAGTTCCCGTTACAAAAGTGCGTTTCCTCTTTTTATTCATGTTGCACACTCATTTGTGGTAGCGTGTGATCCGATCTGAATATAAGGCAATTGACCAAAAGGGAATCTAATTGGTGTATTTTGATTAAATTGTAACATTGTACGAGGAATGCAAAATCACTCGCTGGTCATTTAAAACTGCAGTGTCCATGGCGCTTTCATTCTATTTGTATGATTTTATTATTGTATCATCGTGTGTGAATGTGTGTGTACATGTGTGTATGTGCGTGTACGTGTGTGGACGTATACGCATCTACAGGTATGTGTGAGCGTGAGTGAATGTGGTTATGCGTATTTTATATATATGCTGAAATAACTGGCAATCGCATTCACTTATCAAACGACTTATCTGTGTAGCAGGTCGTTTGGGTCTTTATATTTAGTCTATTTTCTTCACATTTCCACTTTCTATGAAATATATGCAGCTCTTGAATCTCCTGAAAATCAATTAACATAAACGTGCAAATGAAATCGGGAAAACTCAAAACAAGAGTGGCAGCGTACCTGTACACCAAACAAAAATAATCATCTCAGCCTCTTGATACCAGCTCACAGGTCAGTCATGGCATTCGCTGGCGTTACTAAAGTACAAATCATGAAGTAAATATAAAAATAGATAAATAAATTAATACAAAAGGCGACAGCATGATATCCTAGCGAACCCCAGCCTGCCCTGTCTCTGGTCTCAAGTGTGTTGGTCTGTCGCGTCCACCTTTCGGGTTTCCTCAGACGCGTTCCAACTGCCTGACCTTAGCCCCCGAAAAATCTCAGGAGCACCATTAACGTTATGTGTGTATAGACGAATGTGAATTAATCCTCGAAGTGAAAATAATACTCCTAATTGTTGACAGACTAATTTACAACGTAGATCCCAAATTAGATAACGTTTTATGTCCAGGTGTTTTATCTGCCGAAGGTTCCCCTGTTTTATGCCGTGCTGTTTCTCTCCAGTTTTCTTTTCTTCTTCCTTTCTAACTACCTTGACTTCCACATGATGCTTACACTGCTGGTACACTAAATCGACCAGGGTAATTCGACACTTCTTGATACAGTATCATGTATCATACTTTATTAGTCGTTCCCGTAATATATAGCGGGTATCCATGTGTAATTAAAAATACAACTCTATTCACTTGAAAATAGAAAGTATGTTTAAAAGCATATAATATATCCACAGGCTCGAACAAATAAATAGGAAACAGAAGAGAAAAAAAGGGTGAAAAAGATCAACGTCAGATAAGTTATTGGTGTTATCTCGCGGAAAAAGGACAGTGCAGAGAACATTTTTTATAGAAAGATCTAACGCGCGAGAATTCTGGGACGCAGAAAATCGGTGCCACACAACAGGCGTGTGGATACAATGACGGACTCTGTATATAAGTAAATACATATATATGTATATATATACACACATATATATGTATTTATAGATAGATATATACATGTATATATATATATATATATGTATATATATATGTGTGTGTGTGAGTGTGTGTGTGTATACACACACACACACACACACACACACACACACACACACACACACACACACACGCACACACACACACACACACACACACACACACACACACATAGAGAGAGAGAGAACAAGAGAGAGACTGATAGATAAATGAACAGATAAACACATCTACATCTATATCTTTTACTATATCTATATATATCTATTCATCTATATATCAATATGTTTATCTATCTATCTATCTATCAATGTCTGTTCCATCTATCTGTTTATGCATGTACGCATGTGTGTATCACCTTATCTGTCTATCTGTCAATCTAC